>NW_018240513.1:128310-173047 GCF_001263595.1 Phalaenopsis equestris | reverse complement strand
TAATTTCTTTGGATTCACCCTCTCAGAAGGCCATTAAAAATTATTGGTAGCCATTTCTTCAATTAAAGCATAAGCGTCATGAAATGGTTTTGACATCAATGAATCACCAACAGCGGCATCGATAATAGATCTAAGAGATCTAACTAATCCGTTATAAAAATTATTAACCAATCTGGTATAGCATGGTGTGGACACTTTCTTAGAGTTCTTTAAAGAGTTCTTTAAATCGGTTCTCATGCTTCATAAATAGCTTCCCCTTCAAACTGATTAAAAGATGTAATATCATTTCTAAGCTTCGCAGTTTTTTATGGTAGAAAATTTTTATCAAAGAATTTTTGTGTTAAACCACCCCAAGTTTTGATAGATATAGATGCTAACAAATTTAACCACATCTTAGATTTATCGCTCAATGAGAAAAGAAATAACTTAAGTCTTATGGCATCATCTGATACACCATCGTATTTAAATGTAGCGCACAATTCTAAAAAAATTGGCAAGATGTAAATTTGGATCTTCAGTTGGTAATCCCTCAAACTGATTATTTGATACCATTTGGATAATAGCAGGTTTAAGCTTAAATGAATTAGCTACTAGAGTAAGTTTTTGAATACTACAATGAAGTTCATCTACCGTAAGGTTGGCATAGTCTCGTATAGGTCTAAATTCTTGATGAATTTCAGCATTTTGATTGTTTTGGTTTGTCATTTCTGTAATTTTTTGAGATTTTTCAAGATTTTTGATTTTTTTTATTTTTCTGATTTTTTTAACAGTTCTCTCTAATTCAAAATCGTAGGGAAATAGTCCTTCAGAACCTAAACTATGCATACACTAACCTAAAATAAAAATAAATTAAAACACACAAAATATAATACAATAATTGTTAAAGTTTAAATAAGACTTTCTAAAAAAAGAAATTTGCTTTTAAATCAATTTATATCCCCGACAACTGCGCCAAAAACTTGATCCCGACTGCTTATATGCAATAGTATAACATTGTGTCTGATTATATTTTCACTTATATTTTCTTACTTTGCAAGAGAGTCAAAACTTGATCCTGAAGAAAATAAGAATTTAAATTAAGAATTTAACTCTTTAATTTATATATATATATTGGGATACTACGCAAGTATACGTATCACTATCAAGTAATATAGGACTTTTTTATTAAGACCTGAATATCGAACCCACAGGGAAATCATGCAATATGCTCTATTGAACAAAAAATTTTCTATTTTAAAAAGACAATTACTTAAGCTAGAGATGTGTTCGCAGTAATTAAAATTCAAATCTTTTTGGTATTTTTGATATTTTGACAAAATAATAAAAATATAACTTGATTTTATGAAAAAGAAAAGCACTGAATTTGAAATTATTTTTCTCCTTATTATGAATCAATAATAAGCATAAGAATTCTGTTGTGGAAGTATGCAAATTATGTTGTGTCAAATAAGAGCAATTATATTCTTTACCCTTACTAGATATGCTATAAAGAATATTGGCTAATTTAAAGTTTAAATAGTTCTGAAGACCGGCTAGGCAGAGAAGATACGAGCTCTCACTCTAGAATTCCCCCGATTTCCTCCATCTGTGGGCTAACATATCATATCAGAACCTAAAACAATAAACCAAGTTGAGGGTTTTAACCTGTTACTTTAAAGTCCTCTCACTCTACATCCTTCAATCATTATTTTCCTATTTATTTTCACTAAATCATATGAATTACATTCTCACTAATACAACCTCAAATGACTCTTCCCAATTGTTGACTGAGACAATATCAACCCGGTTCTTACATGTTCTCACAACAAATTTTAACATCTGGATAGGCCAAATCAAGAAGTAAATGAAGTACATGGAATTGAATCATCACAACTTTTTCCAACATCAAAGATTAATACTCTCTACAACTTCCATCCAACACTTTAATTACTTATCATTTTAAGAAGAAAGATAAAGAAACTACACAAAATTCATGGAGAAAACAAAACCACACTTTAGTTTAAAAGTAGAAATTATTGTCGAACCAACAAGAAGTCTTGATTAAAATCAAAAGTAATTTAAAAATAAAAGATAAAAACTTATCTCAAATCCTCTACCAAACTCTTGAAGTTCCTTTAAATATCTTCTCTTCTACAAAACTTTTAACTCTCAAAATAAAACTAAATGCAAAAGGATAAAAGTAAATTTTGTGTGGTGTTGAATCTCTCCACAAGATTCTCCACGATCTTCTCAAGACTCAACACTCTCTCCCTCTTCAAGCACTTTCAGGACTTCAAGCACCCCTTTTCAGGACTTTCAAGCACCCTTTCAAATGTCTCAACTTCCTTCTTTTATAAAGTTCCCAAGAGGTGCATTGGAAATTCTTCAAAATGTTTCAAATTTGATGTATTCTCCAAGGGATGCCTCCTTTCGCAAGTCTTTTAATAATATTTTTGTTTCTAGTGGTCATAACTACCCTCTTTAGCCAATAAGTGCCTCAAATACCTCTTCAAAATTCGGCCAAATGAAGAAAACCGCCAAATAACTACCTCTGACGCTTAAGCGCGGGGCTTCTAGCGCTTAGGCGTGGCCTTCTCTGTTTAACCGGCGTTTAAGCACTGAATCTGGCGGTTAGACACCAAAACACTTTCACACAATTTTCATTTCTTTGCTCCAAATTTTATCCTTTTTCACTTCTTTTAACATTTTCACCTTTTTACTTGTACCTGAAAGAAAAACACACAAATACCTTCCATTAAAGCGCAATATCTAAAAAATAGGTATAAAAATGAGTATAAAAATACTATATATTTTAGGCGTATCACTACCCACAGCACGATGACACGCCTCTGGAGGTGTTTCTTCATATACTTAAAAAGAACGTATTGAGACGTAAACCATCAGAAAAAGTCTCTAATGTTGTGGGGAACCAATGTACCATGTAGTCAGTCACTAAATTGGAATTTATCGGTTGCTTTTGAATATATATATATATATATATATAAAATAATGTACAGAGTTTTGTAATGTTTTAGTTTATTTTAACTATATATATATATATATAATTTTGAAAAATAGTGTTTTAATTTTGAAAAATGAGATCACAGAGATCTCATATATTTAATAATTTAAGTAATCGAACACAACCCTATAAGCAATATGCTCATTTTGAGAGATAAAAATATTACTTGAAAGGGAAGCTCGATTATATAAACTAAAGAATGTATGTCGTCTGTTTGGTCTGTGAAACTTTTATGTGTGACCAACAATTCTACTGCCTAATATTAAAGATTAGATAGGGTTTATTTTACATGAATTCTTAGTTTCCTATAGAGACAAGCCCCTGTAGTTAATTACATCTCAAGTGATCGAAGTCACTTAAGAAAACTCTCAATTTAAGATCTGTAAGTTTATCTTCAAGATTTCAATGTTTAGCTTTTCAAGGTTGGACACAAGAAAGTCAAATGGTAGTGGATCAAGTAGAAATAATTATGTTAGGAGTCCAAAGCAACAAAAGGTAGGTGATGTCATAGATTATTAGGAGAACCTTGGTGACTTCTCAAACTATCTTATTGTTTGGCTTTATGTTTTTGAAGTGATGATGTTTAGTGTTTACTCCTGTCGTTTATTTAAAATTAAGGCTTACACTTACACGATATATGATCACGCAAATAGCCTAAGAAGATAAGATGATTTACGTCGTATTGGACAACGACCTCAAAATCCTAAAGGAGTTAGGACTTATACTGCACAACATGATTGTTTAGAAGCCTAAAGATATTGTCATGTCATGCTGGATGAATTACCACAAAGTCCTATAGGTTCATTATCATTAAGGCTAAGGAAAGCTTTATTGAAGTAGATCTGGTCATTATTGAATCTTGACTGCCATTAAAGTTGTCTTTAATACTCTTGCAATTTGCTTTGAGATTCTTGACGTAATGATTTCAGGTTTAGGGTTTAAGGTTTATGTGTGAACATGCATTATTGTTGAGTCTCATGGTCTGCTGCAGGGTGCCTCTTAAACATATACCCAGAGTCTACCCTAGAGGTCATTGCAGGTATAAAAAGATAATGCATAAGTAAAAGAGCGGTAAAAGCATAATGAAAGTAAAGTAAACGTGCATACCTATGATTCCTGTTGTTGCTGCAAAAAAGGGTTAGTACCATGAACATATTATATCATTAAGGAAATTAAACAGGTCAAGAGGGGATGTGAGCATGCTTATGTGTGAGAAAGCTAGTTGTCATGTATATGAAAGATCGAAGCTTGCTATAAGAATTCAAGTTAGGCTTAGGATTAGACTCAAAATAATATGGACCTCCGCAGGGAAGCATAAGCAATTTAGTGCTATGCCCCATCCATCCTCAGGTTGAATCTACCAATAGAACGATCAAATGAGGGCAACTCTCGACCTACTCAAAGTGATTAACAAGTAGACTTGTAGAAGTTAACATCCAAAATTCTTCATTTTTCAAGCAATTAATGTTTTAACTTTTACTAAGAAGTAAAAAATAGTAGTATTACGGGAATTTTTTTTTTGTTATATATATATATGTATTTTGCAAATTAGGTAGTCGACCAGTTAGTCACTTTGATCGGGTTAGAGCTACCGAAAACATAAGAAAGCAAGTGCAACTTCTTTCCAAGTGTTGGTGATAGTACCATCAGTCATATACCCTACTGAAGATCCTCGTGCCAAGAGATATTATTCTATCATTCCACATTTAGCACCAGAAGCAATTTACATCATTGCATTTAACCCCAAATCATCCAACTTATAGTCTAGCTCGATGATCCATATACTGTCATATTTCAAATATTCTTAGTTTCCCACAAAAGTCTAAATATCATATCCAAGACTCATACCCTTAAGCATTAGGTTTACTATAGGTTAAGTTGTAACAAGAATTTTCATTGATGTGATCTAATTAAAAGGGTCCTAAATCATATCTTGGTGTATCCTTATGTTTGAGGATGATTTTCTTTGACGAATTAAAGTAATTCCAAATGACCTATAAAATATCTAAAATCTTGCAAGGGTGTCCAAAGAGTAACTCTAAGCAACCTTAGAATCTCTTGGATTATCTCAAGTTTATTTTGGTCTTACTATGTTGTTAAACTGATAGTCACATGCTGAATTAAAATTACATTATTGTATTTTAAATTGTGCTCGATCTTTTACGTCTTAATTTTGCCCATGGCTGAGGGCAACTAATTAATTTCAATGTTTAACGGAGAGTTATGTGATAGAGTTTCCTAGGGATGTGCTTGTAAAAATTAAGAAATTTTACACTCTTAACCTCAAATGAGTTTTGAAAAGAAAAATAAATAAATAATATTTTTAATTATAAAGTATAATTTTATTTTTCTTTGATCCCTCTAACCTTGGAGAACATATCAAAGTTTATTTTATATTATTTTAATTTTAATTTTAATTTATGTTTGAATATTTTAAATGGAAAGAGATAAATACATTAAAAAATTAAGACTTTTGGGGTTACAGGTGTATTCTAACTTTGGAAAAATTAGAAGACCTTTCTAATAAGGTCAAGAACTAGTCCATAAAATTTCAAGTGAAAAGGAGCCAACATTTAAATTTTTATGATTTAATTATGCTCTGGAATTTTTAATTAATTTAAAAAAATGTTAAGAAAATATTTTCCAAGTTTGGTACAAAATATTCTCTTCTATTTACTGAGTACAGTGGTATTTTTATTTTATTTTTCTGATTTTTCTACACCAAGATATGATTTCTGGAAGTTTGAATTAATTCCCTTGAATTAATTAAATAAAGAAATCCAGATTTTCTAACTTAAAAATGTCAGTTCCACCTCATCCTCTGCAGATTTGAAGCTCCACACGTCGCTCCATCATTTTCTGTGTTTTCTACATAGGCGCCTCATCGACCCACGGTTCTGACTCAATTACCCCACGAGACAACTCGAATAAAACCATAATAATGCTGGAATAACACTGGTGAACATTGCTAATAACACCGTGACGACACCACAAGACCACACGATGGGTTTCTATTGGTCGCGTTTTCCACGTAGCCGCCGTTAGCCCGAGGTTTGTGCTCCAATCCGCATCCAACTTGATCTTCACCGTTGATTTAAAACACGCAAAAAATGGACAACATCTAGTTATCATCCCAAATATACCCTAACCCAAGAATCATCAACACTAAAATGCTAATATCACTCCTGATACTTAACAAAATTAAGTTACCTTCATCTAAGTGAGGAGAACATATTCATATGACTAGGTGGACATGAATCATTCATTATCTTCACAAAGGTCTAAACCGAGTAAAAAAATGGAGGTTTCGGGCTATACCTTGACCCAAGAGGCGAGACCTTGATTGGGTGGCTATAAAAGCTTCATTCGAGTCCCATAAACCTCCTCCGAGTGTTGGCTTCCTCTAAAGACAGGTTTGAGTATGAACTCGATTAAAAGATGGCATGGGTTTGGTCTAGGGCTATGGTAGATGCCTCGGGAGAGTGGGATTTTGATAGGGAATGACGGTTTGTATAGTGGTGAAGCTTTTGAAACAATTAATTTGAAGTTTTGATAGTTTAAAAAATGGTTGAAAAAAATCCTAATTTTTTGTTGTGAAATTAGGGTTGCTGAGTGGATGAAAATGGACAAAAATGATTGGAATGAGCTTATCAGAAGGTCTGTAGAGATTTTGGCAGGGCTTCTCCACGGTTTTTGGCACACCATATTTGGCCGTGAAGGTATCCATTTTATAGGCCAAAGGGGTGGCCAACGGGGCAAAGCCCATGTATCTGAGGTTGCTTTCATGCTGAGGGAGTGTACGGTGACATGTCTAAATATATTCAACTTATATATATATATATATATATATGTATATATATACATATATATATATATATATATATATATACATTTAATGCTTATTTTTAGTGATATTGCACTTTAAAGAAAGATATTTTCATGTTTTTGTTGCAGGTACACTAAGTTAGGTATTTGGAGCTGAAAGAAAGAAAAAATGATAAAATATAGAGTCAAAAGACCACTTTTTGAAGAATTTAAGCCATCGCCTATGAGCCATAATCTGGCGCCTACGCGCCAGAATACAAAAAAGGAGGCGCCTAAATGAATATTTTTCCAAATACATTGAATTTGGACAAATTTTGAAGGGTACCAAAGGAGACTCTTGGGAATTCGGCCCTACATTATATAATAGTAATTTTATGACAGAAAAGAGGGGAGAGTTTGTGTGTATTAGTGTGTATTAAGTGGCATGAGAGTGCTAGAGAGGATTTTCTCTAAGAGTTATAAGAGGAGAGGAAAAGTGAGACATTTATTCTTCATTACATTTCTAAGAGATAATTGAGCAATAATGTAAGAAGAGAGATTCAAAGAAACTTCAAAGGATTTTCTTGGGGAGGAGATTGAGATAAGTTGTTTGTACTTTACTTTTTCTTGTTGTATAAACTTTTTTTTATATATAAATCCATGTTTTGTTGCATCTTCTTCATGAAATATGAGTAGTTTGTTTTGTCCTTCTCCATACAATGAGATATAGTCATGTGAAAAATCAAAATTATTTAAAAGCATTTTAACTTCGTAATTGTGAATATTCAAACTTTGATCTTCATTTATTTATCAATTTGACCAATTGATTTCTTAAAATTTGTTATGAAACATATGATCCGAGAGGGCTACGCTTTCTTCAACTAAAGTAAGAATCACACTTGATCTCATGAATGAGAATATAGTTCATGGGCTCAAGTGCAAATAGATAGAGAAATATGTTTTGTTAGACATAAAATTGGAAATTTTAAGGTGAAAAACTAAAATCCTCAATTTGGTCTAGATATTTGGAAACTAAAGTGAGATGTTAGACTTCAGGTGAGAGGAATGTGGGAACTCTAGAGTGAGAGCTATTAATTTCCCAAGCTAACCATAAATTTAGGGATCAAACTCTGGATTAGTCAATATTCTTTGACGCTCGTAAGGAAGATATAGAATAAAATTGTTCCTATTTGACACAACATAATTTACAATGATTTGAATTATTCACTGACTATAACCTCATTGTAAAGGGGAAGAACACTTCCTTAAATTTGAGCTCTTCTCATAAAATTTAGTTTAGATGCATTAGATATAACTTTAAAATTTAGAGACAAGTGTAGTAAATATAGTTTATTTAGTTGAAAAAAAAAAATTTCAACTGCTTTCTTACATAAGTTTTCTATAGTTTAGATATACTTTCTTTGAGTTATTATTATAAGAATTTCAACCTAGCTGTGGGATCGATACTTAGGACTCCATTAGAGTCTTATATTACTTGTGCAATACATATACTTGTGTTTGTATCCTAGTGATTAATTAAAATTCAAAATTATTGTTGTGATTACCTTGCACATTTTCTAGATTAACTGTCCACATATTAAACACTGCATTAAGTTTTCGTGTAACACTAGGTCGCCGCCCTCCGACCGCATCACAAGGCTAGAGAATTATAAAGTCAGTTGCCTTGTGTCAAGTGTCCAATGGTTAGGTTTAAATGGAAAAGGTTTGGGTTAATTTAAGTTTGACTTGTGCTAGAGTTATGGAAGCATGTTTGGGTGGCCTCCAAGGTTGCTAAAGTTACTGGCCAGCTTGGGGGAGTGGGTGCTTAAGTCTCTATCTAAGAGATAAGGGATTACTTTTATTTTATCTTGGTTTAAGTGAAACATGTGTGAAGTAAGGTGTTGTTAGCCAAGATTGGAAAGTGTTTCCTCCATTAACTACTTGGGGGAGTGTATTTGTGCAGAGTGTGCAGAGTTTGAAGGTTTTAATGTGGAGAAATTGGGGGAAAAAAGTATTTTGTTCGATGTTATTGGCATGGTACCGGGTTGTATTGGTGTAGTATTGGGATCAAACTATGACAATGGTTTTATTGGTGGTATTATTTGACATGTTATTGAGGTATTATTGGTAAGGGAACATAGCAGTGGTGTTATTGGTCTGGTACCATGACATTTTGGAGGTGGTGTTGACAGGAATTGAAAATATCGATGTTATTGCGGGCATATTGCGTGGCTCCGTGATGCTATCGCGGGTCATTGAGGTGGTGGTGTTATTGTGATAGTATTTCGGTCGTATTATGGTGTTATTGGCGTGGTACCGCGATGTGTTGTGGGGTTATGCGGTGGCAGTTTTATTGAAGGGTTTTCGTGGTTGTATTATAGTGTTTTTTTGGGTAAAAGAGCATTATTCGGCTTCTTATGAATTAATCACAAAAAAGAATTACAAAAATAGGAACATACAACACACACAAAAAGAGAAAACCTAAAAGTCCTCTTCCAAAAAAAAAGAAAATACAACTCACACACCCAACAACACAACCAACAACAAGGCCAATAAATAATTAAGAAATATCCTTAAGAGCCAAATGCAGCATAACAGTAGGAACAACTTTAGAAAGCAGTGCACCATTCAGTTGTAATTAAATCTTAGGCGCCCAACGAGCAACTCCATTACTACTCTCTTAGTATGGGACCAACTAATATGCAAATTCTTAGATAAAGTTGCAATCCTCTTCATTTGAATGTTAACACTCCAATGATGATCTTCATGAAATCTGCAGTACTTCCATAAAATCAAGAGTCAGTTTCAAATACAATATAATGCCAACCAAGTTTTTGTGCCACCTAAAGTCAAAAAACGATAGCATCTGCTCAATGACCAGTGGAGAAACAGGAACGACCCTCGCCAAGAACCAATAGATTATAGAACCCAAAAAATCTCTGCACACGCCTCCAACACTAGCACATTAGGCTTCCAACAACCATTAATATTGATTTTAATATAAGGTGCACAAGGCTTGCACCAATGTACCAAAGAAACATGCTTATTGAATAAAGAAACATGTATAGATAACTTCTGTAATATAAAAGCCAACATACCCGTCAGCTTTCTATTAGGAGTCAGAAGCTTAAGCCCTTTCAAAAGAAAATTAATAATCCTACTAACCGTACAGTGAATATGAGGAACCATATTGGTATATTTAATATCATTTCTCATAACCCAAATAAACCAAAGGATAACAGTAGGAACAACAGTGAAAAAGGAGTGACCAAAGTTCTTCCACACATTGAAAATATCATAAATGGTATTATAATGAGTCACAAAATTCTCCATATGCAATTTCAAAGTAATCTGTCTCCAAATTTCAGTAGTAAATTGACAGCTAATAAAAATATGAAGATTGGTTTCTACATAACTTTTTCACAGAACACAACATGAAGGAAGTCTCAAACCTTTTAACTTAAGCAGATCATTAGTATATAGTAGATTATGCATTACTCTCCAAATAAAGAATGACATGGAAGGTTTGACCCATGAAATCCAATTCCATCAAAGGTTCAACCCCTGGAAAACTTGAAAAGAATTAGCAAAGCTTTTAGAAACAGAATTCCCCATTCTACCTTTAATCTTGGCCACATCTTTATTGTCACTGTTAATGGGAATCGAATTAATGAAATAAGCATCATCATTATGAACCATCTGTCTAAGCTTTTGTAAACACAAACGATTCTCATTCCATAAACCTCTCACTTTGATATCAATAACAACAGGGCCAACATAAAAATCAACTAAAGCACCCTTCCCCATCCAATCATCATACCAAAAGGAGCAATCCCCTCTACCAATATCCCAATAGATAAGATCTTCAGAGCTCTTTGCTATCTTTAACAATTCACGCCAAATAAAGGAATCTTTCTTATTATAAGTATTAGAAAGAGGATGTTTATTAAAACAGTATTTGGCATGCATTAAAGAAGCCTAAAGATGACAATTCTTTCTGAATCTATACCACAATTTCATGTAATTTATTGTGATAGAATCAGATAAGCTACAAAAGCCGAGACCACCTTTATCAACAGGTTTACAAAGCTTCTTCCAGCTAGTATAGCGAACCTTAGACTTGTCATTACCTTCCCAAAGAAATTTATTAAAAAAATTTTCAATCTTTTTAATCATACCCAAGGGAATATTCATAATTTGTAAAGAATAGAGAGGGAGAGAAGTAAGAAAACTTTTGACGATAGTAATACGTCCTCCAAAAGAAAGAAACTTGTTTTCCCAAGATAAAGTTCTTTGTCGGATTTTATCAAACATTTTCATACACAGGGCAGTACGATTCCTACCTTTATTCAGAGTAAAACCCAAATAAATCAAAGGCAACATAACCTTATGGCATCCAGTATAATCCATAATCCAATGTTTCTTAGAAATAGAGACCCTCTTAGAATAATAGAAGAAACATTTGGAAGTATTAAAAATCAAACCAGAGATATTCTGAAACTTAAGAATCTCAACCTAAACTTTCTTAATGGAGAATTTATTGACATTGGTAGAAATAATCAAATCATCAGCAAAGCTTAAATGGGAGATACTCAGCCTTCCTTTATGAATAAAATTCAAACTGGGATAATCAGTAAACAGAGCATTCAAACATCTCTACAGAGCATTCAAACATCTCTACAAATAATCCCAAACAAGAATTGTGAGGTAAGGATAGAGAGAATCTCCTTGCTTAATGCCTTTATAAGCTTTGAAGAAGCCATATTTGTTACCATTTATAAGTAGAGAGTAGTAGTTATCACTGAGAATTCGATAGATGAGCTTACAAAAGGCTGTATTAAAGCCAATAACATGTAGAATGTCCATAATGAAGTCCCAACGAATAGTATCAAAAGCCTTTTTGATATCCATGTTAAAAAGGATATTTCCCCCTCTACTCTCTTTATTAATGTCCATAATAAGCTTGAACAATAAGATCATTATCACAAATGTTCCTATCTTTTAAGAAAGCCGATTGATTAAGACAAATAATGTTATTCAGAATGGGTTGCAATCTCTTCACCATAATTTTAGAAATAATTTTGGATAAGACAGTATTCAGGCTAATAGGTAGAAACCCATCCCAAGTGGTAGCATTATGCACTTTAGGGATCAAGACAATATTAGGGGTTTTAAAATATTCAGGAAAATCAATACCTCTAAAAAAGTCTTGAATTGCTGTAATAACATCAACATGAATAATGCTCCAACCATTCTTATAGAACTCAACCGTGAATCCATCAGGGCTAGCAGCTTTGCCATCTTCCATATGATCAACTATATCTTTGATTTCCACACTAGCAGGAATACAAGTAAGTAAATAATTATCAATAACATTATTACCATGATAAAGAGAACTATCCAGATGAATCAAAAGACCTCCATCAGTGCTAAAAGCAGTGGAAAAATATTGAACACCATTATGAGCAATATCATTGATATTAGATAACACAGTACCATCAGCGGTAATAATCTTAGAGATGAAATTAAGTTTCCTTCTATTATTAATGCAAGCATAAAAAATAGGCAGTATTTCAATCACCATCCAAAAAATGAGCCTTGGCTCCTTTTTGAGCATAAAAATTTTCCTCCATAGAAATAACTTCACTTAGCTTTTGCTGACCCTGAAGCAAAACATCCCAAGCAATAAGGTTATTAGCATAATCAAGCTCAACAGTTTTAACCTTGTCTTCATTAGACTCAATGTTTCGATGAAGATACCCAAAAACCTCCCAATTCTAATTATGAAGAGCTTTAGTTAAATTCTTATGTAAACACCACAATCTGTAACCAGAAGACCCAACAACATTAGCCTTCCAGTAATTCTGAAGGAACTGCTTATAACCTTCATGAAGACTCCGCGTATTATAAAATCTAAATTGATAATTAGTCATATGAGAGCTATCCATAATCTTCAGCAAGATAGGGGCATGATCAGAATCTCCAATAGACAAATGTTGAAAATTATTCAAAGAAAAAGTACTAATCCAATTGGAATTAGCAACAAATCTATCAAATCATTCAAAAACCATGCCTCTATGCTAAGTAAATGGGTTTCCATTAAAACCAAAAAAAAAAGCCCCGCATCCATCAGAGTGTCATTAAACTGAGTAATCAGAGTATTATTAGGAGAAACTCCTTTTTTCTCAGAAAAAGAAGAAATCATATTGAAATCCCCGCCCATAAGCCAAGCCTCATTTAATGGATTAATGGATTTAATCAAACTCCAAAGCTCAAGACGAGCTTGTTTAGTGTAGCCAACGTAAATGATAGTGAAAAGAAAAGATTCATTAGAAAAATGAACTCTAATATGCAGTAATTGATGATGATTGATAAGAACATCAATCCTTATAGAGTCCTTCCAAAAAAAACAAAATCTTAATATTAAGATTAGCAAAAGAATTGAAAGCACCAAATCTCTTCAAATAAAAATCATTATTCCTAGCAGCAACCATAGGTTCCAAATACCAAGAAACTGTAATTATAAGCATAAATTAAATTTTTGAGTCGGTTAGAAGCACAAAACTTCACTACGCCTCTAATATTCTAAACTATAGTTAAACCTCATCAATAACGCTTTTTCCTCTGCTGGATCTAGGAATAATAGCCAAATCAGACTTATCAATTTCCTTCCCATTAAATGAGAATGAAAAGCCTCAGGATTTACATAGCTTAATTCCCTGTTGCCTCTAAATTTTCTCTTTCGCAAAGAATGTTGTACCATACAATCTTCCTCTAACTCAATTCGAGTAAGAGCAAGACTTTCCTTAACGACAGGGTTAATATGTAAAACCATTTGTTTATCACTATCTGAAACAGTAATAGTATTGTTATCTAAGACCACCATATCAGAATCACGATTTTCTTCAGTAACAATATCTTATTGTCATTGTAAAAAGGAACAACATTCTCTATAATCAATGAATTATCAACAACATTAATAACAATATCAGTAACCAAATTCGTATTATTGCTAGTATTAACAGATAAAGAATGTATAGACCCCACTCTATCCTCCTTATTGTGTGAAACATAAGTCTGCGGATTCAGAGCAGTATTAATTTCACAGTGAGTTTTGCCAAATTTAGATTTATTATTCTTTAACTCAGGGTGAGCATGATAACAATGAGAAAGCAGATGCCTAAACATCTTGCATTTAGAACAATAATGTGGTACAAATTCCATATCATATTTTTGTCAGTAACCATCATTCAACTTCCCCATCCAAATAAAACCTTGAAAATTAGAGGTAACATCTGGTTCAACCAGAATTCGAGCCATCAAAGGCCTAGAAAGATTACTAGTTGCAATATCCATTTTTAAAGGTTTCCCAAAAATAGAACCCAAAGAGTAAAGAATATTCGGGGTAAAATAATAAAGTTTTAAACCCGGAAATCTAATCCGATAGGCACAATCAGAGGTTCTTCCTTAGGATTGAATTTATGAGTCCATTTGAGAAGTTTCATATAACACTTCTCAATTTCCAAAACCTTTCTAGCAAAAAGTGAGGTATAATCCTCCTCTAATTGTAACTTAATCATAAGATTTTGATTATTAATCAACCCCAAATTCCATCTACCAACCAAATGTAAATAAGAAAAAAATTTACAAATAACTTCCAACTTGGGATGAGCAAAAGAAAATTTACCAACCAAAGTATACTTTAAGAGTTCAATGAGAACGTTTGTATCTTCTTCAATAAAAAGAAGTGTAGGTTTACCATTCTTACGGGAAGGTTTTTGAAGCAAACCACCCGAATCATTCTCTGATATTAGATTTTGAAAAGCCAACGGGGAATGAACCTCTCTTGACCCATAGAGTTTATCTGAAACCACATCCTTGAAGGATGGGGCAACCGAAGCCATGAGTTGAAATTAGATATAGAGAATCCAATCAAAAAACAACGAACAAAGAACCCTAATTAGAAGATCGCTGAGAAGAACAAGAAAGCTCCAACAATCATCGTGTCTCCCACAAATTATAGTGTTATTATAGTATTATTGTAGAGGTGTTATTACGAGTCATTGAGGTGGCGATGTTATTGTGGGGTTTCCGTGGTTGTATTATGTTGTTATTAGTGGTTTGCAGAGGTGTCATTGTGAGTTTTTTCGTCGTTTGTAGTTACTATTATTTGGTGTTTGTCGTGGTTGTATTGCAGGTTTGGAGGTGGTGTTATTGGGTGTCTATATGGTTTTATTGGCTTGATTTTAGTCCAAATCAAGCCTGAACCTAACCTAAACCTCTTTTCCACTTTAATTCAACTTATATAGACACGGTACAAGGCAATTGGTGAATTTTTAGAGATTGTCAACAAGATTTATAGAAGAATTCAGAAAATTAACTATAAATATTCCATTTGCCGAGGCATTAAAATAAATGCCCAGTTATGTGAAGTTTAAGGAGGTTCTTGATGAAAAAAGGAAGTTTAAGGATCATGCAATATCTAGCTTTATGAACGAGGTAATTGAGCCAATGATATATCTTATAGTAGTATCCCAAGGGGAAAAATTAGAAGATCACTTGAGATAAAAGAGTAATTTAGTAGAATTCGATCAAAAATCAGAAAAACCAAGAGCGAATCCAATCCAAAATTTAGGAGATCTTGAACTATCATATAGAGATCCATTTCTTATAAATTTCAAGGAGGATATTAATATAAAAATTGAGAAACTCATTAGAAGAATATTGGATTTAGAAAGTATAATGAGAAATTATAATCTGAATCAATCTGAAAAGAAAAAGTTGATTGAAAAACTAAAATTCGAGGATATTGTAGGAATCCCTGGATCCAGAAAAGATTAGGTTGTTGACCAAGGATTACTTAAATGAAATTTTGATCCAGGACAAACCCTTTGTCAGACTGGCGACGTTAAACCTAGCTCTTCGTGGGAGGCAACCCATAGTTTTCTTTTGTTAGTGTGTTTGTGAGATGTAATTGTTCAAGATTAGATATTTTTGTTTTAGTGTGGATTGATCATTTTGATTGATTTTGGTGGATATTTGGATTGATAGTGAATTGATTTTGAATGGATTGATAGTGAATTGATTTGATCTTTATGTGTCATTGTGGATTGATCAGTTTGATTTATGTTGGTGGATGTTTGGATTGTTAGTGGTTTGATTTGATCTTTGTGTGTCATGAGGTAGGTGGTTCCTTAACTTTTTATTATGACTAAACTTGTATATGTTCTCTTGCAGTAGTTGGATTAATGAGTCCACTATGGCTTAAGTCTCAACCGGATTTGAGTTTTGCATGAGACATCTTGAATTTGGACAGTGACAAATCCATCTCAATTTTGTTACTTCCTTTCTCTTACTTTATTTTCACTTGGTAGGAGTCGTGAACCTATTTGATGAGCAACATGTGGATGATCTTACATTATCTTTTATATTGTTAGAGGTGCATACTTAAAAGGATATGGTGATGCCTGGGGTTGGTGCTCGAGAGCCAATATATCAGGGATAAGCATATCTAAGGGATTAAAATTTATAAAAACACTTTAAAGTACCCAATATATCAGTGTAATGATTTCTTTAGAAATTGGAAGTAAGGTAATGAAAAACTAGGAGTTAAAGGAAGAATTGACATCATTTATCGTGTGTGTTTGTGTTTGTGTTATAACAATATAGAGATTTGGAGAACACTTAAATATATATATTCCTATGCCGATATTTGTCATGCTTGTTAAACCATTCTTTAGTTCAATTTTTATTCTGGAATGTTTAGTTTAGATTTACTTTCTGTCACAAATTATTTCATCCTGGTTAATACTTGTAAATGTTTCTAATAAACATTTGTGGTTGATAAAATTTCTAAATTGTTTTTCTTCCTGCTTATATTTTCTGTACTGAATGTTATACATGATAAAAATCAAATTTGGGGGGAGGAAGAAAAATAAATTTCAAAGTTAGTATATTTCCTCTTAGTTTAATATTATAGCAAACATGTTTTACGCTAGATTAACTTTCTTCTGTAGTCATTCTATCCTGATTATATATGTATATGAATATGATAGGATATTGTAGTTACCGATAAATTCAGCTTTTATTTTTCTTCCTGGTTGCAAAATATTTAAAAATTCAAGTTAAAAATTCAAGTTTTAAAAATTCAAGTTTTGGGGGAGGAAGAAAAATCTTTCAAACTTAACTTTATTTGTCCTCAGTAACCTGTATTTATTTTGATATCACTTTAAAAATGACTTGTGGTATGTTGTGTTGTCTTTAGGTTACTATAACTTTCATTTTAGGAATGTTAGAAAAATAAGTTAGTTGGGATCCTATGTGATGAAACTGCTCTAGAGTTAAGATATTTTATAGGAAACATTAGAAAAATGATTTTACTATTTATGGTAGAAAGAAGTTGAATATTTGAAAAGATAAGATTCTTAGATTTATACTTAATAAGAATTGAGTCTATTGAAACCTTTTTTAAACTAATACTTACACTTTTAAAAAGTAAGGGAAAGTTTTGAGTTTTGAACTTTAGAAAGAGGATAGTGAAATTTAAAATTATTAAAGGTTTATCAAGATATAGTAATCCTCACATAAAAAAAAAGAAAAAAAAATAGTACGGATTAAAAATATCCTGGAAGAAAAGAAAAAAAAAGGAAAAGAAAAATAAAATATGTGAGGAGAAGCTTAAGAGGAGAAGCTTATGTGAGGAGAAGCTTGAGAAGAAGCCTAATAAAAAATTGGTTTCACTTGAATCTTTTTTAATGAAAAGACTTAGAAACAATCCTAAGCTTATTCTTATTTTAAAAAGTATTGGTTAAATTGGTAAGATAAGGTGCTTAAATTTTATTTTTATACTTTCTTTGAATTTTTAGTTTAACAAATTTCAATAACTTTTGAAGTAAATAGAAAAGCAAGATTCCTAAGTTGAATATGAGATATTCTTACACCCTAGTCCTAGGTTGATTTACTAGAAAATTTCCTAAGTTACACCATAACATTTCTAAGAATAAATTATAGGAAACTCTACTGAAACCCACTACCTCAAATCAACAAATTGGGTCTTTAAGGACAAGTAACGTTTAAATTTGGGGGAATTGATCCACCTAAAAACTACACATTTTTAGTGTACATTTCACGCTCATTTTATGCACATTTTTTATGATATTACGCTTTAAAGAAAGTTATTTTGCATATTTTTGTCTTCAGGTACAAGAAATAGACTTTTAGTGAAAATAAAGCAAAAAAAATGTAATTTGAAGCTAAATTGAGCAAAGAAGAAAGTTTTGATATGGCGCATTTCAAATTCAGATTGTTAATTAGACTTGAAATGAATTCAGAAAATGCACTTGAATACAATAGGCCAATTATTTTCTAATAATAATTCACAGGAATAATAATTTGCAGGAATAGTATTACCATCTTCAGACGATATTTTTGTATAGTTATCCAACACATAAAATATTTGAAATGGCACTTTAAGAGATTTCTTTAAAAAAAATTTTTAATTAGATATGCATGTGTAAAATTAAATTCAAAGTAAACATTCATTTGAGGGTATTACAAAGATTTCCTTAAATCAAGTTATCAATGAGAGTATTACATAATGTAATCAACCATAATGATTTGCAATCACATTACACATCATTACCTATGAGGTTATGTATGGACTTATTAGGGTCTTCGCTTCAATGTACGTGGTAGGTGCATAATTTATTGAAAGATCAAATTATACAAACTATAAGTGTATTAGTTGAAAGGATTGTAAGGAAAAATTTAAATCCATAATCTCGTTACAAGTTAAATAGAAGTACAGAATTTTGCTTCCAAACTTTCATTAAGGCTATAAAAATTATGAGATGCTTAAGTTTGTAAGCATTATTTATCTTTCATTACTCCACCAAATTAGGCATAATATAGCTCAAAATGCTCCTCTTAGTAAGCACTACACAATGGCGTATAAATTAAAATACATTATAAGGTGAGTGCAATGAGCAAATAAATTAAAAGTTTCATTATAGTTATAAAATATTTAATTGCCGAAAGTAATGCCTTGTTGAGCCAAAGTGCTAGTAAAATTCCCCTTATTTGGATAATGATGTTAAGAGGTTATATGATCTATAATGTGCACTATACCTCACAATAATCAAACCATCATAGAAGGATCACTTGTGATAGTAGGAGAAGGTTTTAGATGTGACATCAAGATCAATAAATGCTAACAATTAGCTAAAAAATCTCTAAAAAAGGGAGAAAATCCGTACATAAAACTTTAATCACACATATTATTCCTCCCCTTATTTAATTAATTATTTACTTTTTTTAATAAAAAAAATTTGAGTGATTTTTTGTGTGTTGTTGAGAACTCTGAAAGAACTTAATGAAGCTACAAAATTTCCCAATGATCCTTTAGAAGAGGAGATCATAACTATGAGGTAGAATCCTAAATTATTTAGACTTATGGCTTAATTTATCTAACTCTTTTTGCTTCTCCAATAATAGCTATCAAGAATGATACTGGAGAGCAAATTAGGTAAAGAAGAAATTATTACAAACCTGTGAGAGAACAAAAATAAAGGAAACATTGCTTTAGCATATCCGTTGATGCGATCTATTATAACTATTTGTAGTTTTGTAGGGCTATCCATTTAGGCATTTCAGCTAACTTTGTGCTTAACATGCCTTAATAGTAAGGGTGGATGTATTATTAGATTAATTTGACTTAGAAAGATAAAAATAATTATATGGCTTGATATAGATTTAGATTCACTTTATTAGTTGAATTTGAGTAAAGCTTGGTTTAGTTAGCTAAGTTGTCATTTCGAAAGCCAAAAATTTATAGAATTGGGGCGTATGTTCATTTAGGTCCAATTAGACCTATTTGGCTTAATTCAATTTAATTAAGTCACATTAGGTTAGATAGAGTTCGTAATGGATTTAACCTAAGTTCAGGGCTAGTGGATAATCAATTTGATTAATTGAAGGTTAAAAGTGGTTTAGGTCTACTGTGTTGTCACTTGGACATAAAATGAGTTAATGCGACCTTTTGGGTTAACGTATATATGCACAGGTCAATATGTCATTTACAATTCAATATAGAATTAGGGGCGCCAAAAGAATAATACTAAGCTACACATGCCAACTGGAGTAAATGTAAGGTGCATGTGAATTCATCAAATATTAACCAAAATTAACTACATGATTACATGTCTCAAATTTAGGTTCTTTAAGATTCTTAAAATAAGATATGGTATATATATACTAGCATATGCTAGGTAAAAGAAATTTCCACATAGATTCTTATAAATATAAGACTAGATTGGGAGAAAGACTTAAATCTACTTTGTCCATATGTAATATATGAAGTGGGTAAGTAAAAGTCTTATATTTCTAAGTATTTTCCATCTAAACATCTACACACAATTACTATACTTTTTTCTGCCCATCCATATGGTCTCAAGATTATTCATGGATTAGACTTAGAGATGGAAAAAAATATTGATAATGGGTTGCAATCTTTACATCAAAATATATATCCATCCAAGACTACTCTAAAGGCACATAATAACATTAGCAATTTCAGGAAGTTATAATGATCTACTTTATGGTTATTACAAAAATAATGATAATAAACTAGTTTCTTTACTATAATGACTCTCAATATCGTTTCTCATCTAATTATCCTTTGGCCAATAACCAGGTAAAGGAGAGCTTGACTTAGGCTTCTTAACGAGCTTAGTATGATTCATTTGAAAGTCCAAACATGCTAATAATAAAACTATTTTGCTCTATTGGAATCATTACAATAAGACAATTAATATTTAGAGTTAATTTGGTCATCCTCTCCTTTAATTGTTGAAACAAATGCAATTTTAACTACTTTGAATATTGCTATTTGTTGTGGTTGGAATAAAGTTGTGATTGAAATGAATTCTTTGGTGCTTTGAAATTTTTGCAAATTACACGAGTATCTTTGGTTTCTAATTAATCATATGAAGATAATTTTTGTTTGTCAAAGTGTTTTGCAGGTTCAGTGGTCCTTTATTCATCATAGGGGTAACCAACATGCTAATTGGGCTGCTAAGAATGATTTGGATTCACGGGAGGTTATCATATCCAACAGCATTCTGATGTAGCTGTCTCGGTTGCTTCAAGGGGATTGCTTGGATCTGCCTTATATTTGTGTTAATATAAGATTTTTTTGTTGTGTGAGTTGTACTGTGGCCTTTGGTTCCTAGGTTTTTATTTTCCTTATGTGAGTTGAGTGTTTGTGGGGTGTAGTAGAACATTTGACTACCTTTATATAAATTTTTTGATTGAGCAATCAAATTTCCTACGGGAATCATAAAAAAAAGTGAATTTAGGAAACTATTAGTCAAACTCATGAATGCTTTGAAATTTTAAAAATTGCATTAAATTTATATAGTTATGATGAGAATATTGAGATCTCATATACGACTAACTAGCTCAAGTTGGCATATTCGTTCATAAGTAAAATTCACTTTGCATAAAAGCTTCATAATAAAGTCTTAAAACATTGTAGTGAAGTTAATTTTTTGTGAGAAAACAACAATAATAACACTCTTAATTAGGCTTTGCCAAATAAAGATATCTTTTTCTCTACAAGTCAACTATAAGCTATTTATTTGTGGCACATGTGAAAGTGTTGTTGAAAATTTTGAGATTTTATTATTGATTTAGTAAAAGTTATATCATTTTCCTATAAAAAAAAGTTATATCATTTTCCTATAAAAAAGATATAATTCTTAAATAGAGAAGCAACTTTGAAGTCTTGGAGCTTTAATGTTTTGGAAATCATATACTATCCCAACTATTATGCTTCTATTTTCTATGTTAAAGGGGCAACCTTATTAATCTAGCTAGCACAAAAATTAAAGTAATAAGAAAAAAGACGGCATGCCTTCTACCTCCACCCTATAAATACTTTAATATCAAACCCTATAAAGTGATGAATGTTCTTTGAGTGTGGGTCATGAATCACCACAATGAAGGTTTAGAGGCATCATATCAAGCCAAAGGAGTTTTATAAGGATACATAAATTGCTACGACAGCCATTCATCTGCTAAAAGCATGTAATCTCCTCTTATTCCTTACCCTCTGACTTCCTCTATTCCTTGTTTACCACAAAGATTTGCCTTATAGCTCCTCTCTTTATCCTCAACTGGGCTAGCTGTAAACTTGGCCACCATCATCAAAGACAAGCGTCGTGAATAGGAGTTTACTAATAAATAATCTCATTAATTTAAATCAAGCCTTCTTATTTTATAGATGGTTTGTGAAGTATAAGAATTGTTCTTGCAAGAGAATCACTACATTTTGCTAAAACAAATTATATGTTACTTCTCCATACAATAATTATGCTAAATTTCTATATAATGCCTTCAAGCACCCTTATCGAAAATTTTCTTATCATTGACATAAATAGCAAAAATCAAGATGTTGGTGTGAAGACACTAAATTTAATTGATTTTGCATGATTTACTAACGGTCGAGCCATTTTGACTAAATTTAGTACTAGTTGAGTGATTAGAATGCACATCTAGATAATTTCCAAAGCAATAAACTATAACCCGTATTGACTGATCAAAGTTATAAAGAGTTAGCCCAGTTGAGCATATTTGGTTGCTACTTTGGAATATTTTTTTTACCAGAGCTAAACAAATTTAGGAGGTATTCCTAATTAACTAGTATGATGAATGATCAGATTTTCCAACTACTGCAGATAAATCATTAATACTCCTAGCTTGCTTATAACAAAGTTAATACAAGTATTTGACATTAATATATATATTATTTTTAACACCTCAGAAAACCACCACAAAATTTCCCACCAATCTGATGCTTTCATGATTAACCTCCTACATGACTACTTTTGGATGGGGTTGATTATGAAACATATAATCAAATTTAAAATTATTTATTTTGCATACTTCAACACCTTAACTTCTTGTTGTTAATAACCTTTGACATCTTTTGTTAAATATAGGAGATCTGTGCATGAATGTATATCATTTAGATCGCAATGATCATTTGTCAGATAAATTTATTAATGGCGTGAATGATTTCATTACTTTTTCATGCAAAAAAAGTGAAAGTATATCATTAAATAAGATTTTTTTATGTGAAAAAAATTCCTATCAGATGACATTTGGCTTGCAAAACTTTTTAAATCCATCCCATCCATCATTTATATTTCCAACACTTGCTGCTAATTTTGTTTGCAATTGTAAGCCTTCGGTTTTGGTCACTTTGTGTCTTCCTGTGCTGAGCTATGTTCCAAAAATATAAAATCTGTTGGCCAAAAAATAAAATTATACACATAATTCAGCGGGGCAATTCCAAACTTAAGCCTCTTTTTTTTATCTTTTCTCAATTACCATAAAATTGCTAATTTATAGAGCCAACATAAAATAGGCCCATGAAATTTAATCAAATACATTAATAAGAATAACAGATAAAAATGCTCCCTGCTACAAAGTGGCAACTTTCATCCAAAGACAGATGCAAACAATTTAATTTGCGCAAGAAAAGAGGAGACAAACCTCAATTGGCAAATTTTCATTTTGCTGTTCTTAATGTGGCTGGACTGCTCTTTTGCTCATTAACACCCTCACAAATTGGATCAATTACTGTGCTTCCAATTCTTTTTGGTGGCCAGTAGCGGAATACTGATCTGCCTAAAATATTTTTGATGGTAAGTGGTCCCCTGCAGGAAGACCACATTATAGAAGTACAATATATTGAAACTTCAAATTAGGGATGAAGTGATTACCATACGTGCGAATCATAGCTATTGTTGCGATTGTCGCCCATTACGAATACTGAGTTTTCAGGCACTTGCTGAAACGAAGAAGACGAGGATTCAGCGAGTTAAGTATGTGTTGCTGAAGAAAAATGTCATTGCTAATTCAGAAAATTATGGAGTGGAGGAACAAGGAGTGCCAACTTGGAATGGATGCCAAGCAGGCTGTTCTCTAATTGGTTATGTTATTTAAGTTGAATTTGCCTTGGCCAAATTAGACTTTAAGTGGAGCCTAACTGCATTTTTATAAGTTTGTCGATGTTAATTGTTCGATAACAAATTGGACAACAACTTATAATTTAAAAAGAGCGAATAACTTATAAAACTATATAGATGAATCAAACATAGGAATAAACCATTTATATATTGAGCAATGTGCTACAAAATAAGCTTCTTAATATCTCTTCTATGTATGGCTCCTGCTCCTTTTGAGCTTATTCACCTCCCATTTAAAGTTTTGGAAGATTTAGATGCATTCCACTCACTTCCTATGTATTTACATATTGAACACCTAAGCTTCAATTTTTACATGAATGCGCATAAACCTTTCTCTTTCTTGATTTCTTTAGTGAGAGAAACTCCGAGGATAGGAGAGTCACCCCCTCACTCTTGTGTGTGTGTGTGTGTGGGTGGGGGGATGCACACTGTCACAAGGATGGATGCAGATTGGAGTCAAGGGCTGGAAGCAAATTTTCAGAAATTCCACATCGGAAATCGAAGGGAGCAGCCGCAGCATCTTGCAAGAAGATGGATGTTGCCTCAGAGAAGAAGGGCGCAACGGGCAAAATCAGACGGGAATGCATAAGCCCGATGGTATGATGGTGGAAGAACGAAACTCCAAGGCTTTGCAGAGGGCAGAAACAACATGACAGCATCTTCTTTCTTGAATGAGGGGATGACAGTCTTCCGATGGAAGGTTTGCTGAGGGAAACCGGATCCTGCATTAAGTGTGATCTCTGAATAAACAGAAAGACAAAGGGAAGAGCAAGACTTGCTTAGCCATTCAAATGCAGCTGCGAAGGAGCTGAAGTTTGATACCCAATGTTTATGAAGAAACTCTAATGGATGCTTGAGTGGATGGTGAAGCCATCAAGTCAAACAAAGGAAGCTTGCAATTCCTTTCGCAACTCTAATTTAGCAAAGGGATAAATGAAGCTCAAGGTGTAAGAACCGCTACTAGCAATCACAAAAAGATCACGATAACAGGGAAAATAATGATGGTTTTGCACAAAGTTCTTCTAAACTGAGCCTAGGTGTGTAAACGAGCAGAACACGAGCGAGCCCAAGCTCAACTCGTGTCGCTCGTGTTCGGCTGGTTAAAAAATACTATTGCTTGTGTCCGACACGTTTATATTTCAAACAAAAAAAAGCACTTGTGTTTAACTCGTTTGCTTTGCGAGCCGAACACGAGTTGTTCGTGAATAAAGAGTCGTTTTGACAACCCTAGTCACGCAAGCGTAGGATGCTAAGGGTTGAGGCGAGATTTAAATATTATTATTTATATTAAAATATCATTTAAATATAATTTAATATATTTTTATTCTATTTTTTAATTAATAATTTTAATTGATTATAAATCTTTGTAGCCTTGTAGTCAATTAAATTTTTTAAAAATATTAATCATATATATGTATGTATGTATAGGCTCCTAAAGTTTTTTGATGTTTCTTGGCCATGATAATACTACTCCGATGTTTTTGGGAATGTTTATGGAGGAAAAACAGATTTGAGAATTAAGAGTGCAAGATAACTCTCAGAACAACATCCTACCCTAATTAGCCATTTCTTTCTACATTTTTCCTATTTTTGAATTAAAATCCCCTGAGTAGTTTAAGCGCAATCTGGACTGAAAACAATGTATGACGTTCTCCAAATAAAAAAAGAATGGAAAAAATAAAGGAAGACTTGCACACATGCCACTCAATTCCTATGTATTCGCATATATAACACCTAAACATCAATTTTTACATACAGGCCACCTTAACCATGTATGGAAAAATGCATTTCATCTTTTAAAAGTTAAATGGTGATATTTTTTATGTGATATGAATGATTTGGGCAGTATAAATGTAAAAATTAGAGTTCAGGTGTTAGAAATATCAATACATAGGAAATAGATGGTATGCATGTAAATGCCCCAAAAATAAAATAAGGACAAATGGGGCAATGTTAGGCTTACTGTGGGACTCATATCATAAGATGGTGCCTCAAGGATGTACCCTTCATCCTTTACAGTGCCATTCACTATCAATTTACCATTATGTACCTACAATTATTCACCAGAATATCATGAATAATCTATGGTATTGCTAAAAATTTTCAAGGAAAAAGCAGTTGAAATGTAATATAGGTGTATAACTAGCAAGATTATGCTAAAAATTATCAATGAATTATTTACAAATTAATGATTAAGGAGCAGTACTCTGTTCACAAATAAAAAAGAAAGGCAGAAAAAATGAGAGAGAGCATTAACCGTAGCGCAAATAAATGGCACAAATAGATTTTTTTATTTTCTTATTGTGGGGTACAACCTAATTCCTATGTACTTAAATATCTAACCCCTAAACTTTGCTTTTTATGTTTACACAACCCAAATCTTTCATAACACATAAAATACTACTATATTTACTTTTAATAAGTAAAATATACCTTTTCACGCATAGGTAATGTGGCATCTATGTAAAAATTGAAGTCTAGGTGTTAGATATGTAGATACATACGAATTAAGTAGTATTTATGTGAGTCTTCTTCTTTTTTTGCACAGGTGCTTTAATCAATCATGCAGGCATGATCATATTTCTTTTTCACAGCATAAGTAAGAATATACTCTGATAAAATGAGTAAGAACTTTAGATTTTGTATCGGAAAGACCAGAGTTCATAATACTCGATACACTTACTTCCACAACGTCCCCAGCTTTGGCCACAATTCTCTTTATAAAAACATCATCATCGGTATATCCAACCTCCTGCATGATGAAGATTATTATAATGAAAATCAATGTAATGTGCAAAAATTAAACAACTAAAATTTATCAGCTTTTAAGGGATTAACTGTTACCTGTAACACTGGTGGGCTCTTAAAGATCACTATGTCATTTACACATGGTTTTCTGAAGTAGTATGAAACCTATGAAAGATGCAAACAGAGAACGATGAGGAAGATAAGTTCATGAAGGATAGATTCATGATAGTAACTTAACACGAGCAAAATTAATTTTTCCAAATTTCTTTGAGGGCTAAGAAGAAAATAATAAACAGCTGAATTCAGTCTCAGCAATGTTTCAATTGGGCACTGCGCTAAGTGGTTCTATTTTATTGCATTTTCTGCACTTCACAACCAAGAGTTCCTTTTTTTTTTCTTATAAGGCTTTGTTTGGTTAGACTTCTCCGTTTAAAAAAGCCTGCTAAAAAAATTGTTTTTATAAAAGATGCTTCTTAAAATTTGATATGAGTTACTGCTTGAATCGGAAAAAAAATGAAATCTTTTTAAAAGCATTTCTAAAAAACATAATAACCAAGCAACTCAACAAATGAAGGACTTTTTCTGAAACCAAGCAACAGGAAAGCTAGAGAAGGCAGCAGTGGCAGGGAATTCGAGTAGCTGAGCGTGGCAGAGTCAGAAACAGCAGCTTCTCAACGGAAAAATAGCAACAAAAGAGCACACTCCTTCCTGTAATTTCTACGGAACCGTACCTGCAGTTCTCGACAACTGGCACATTGCAGGAACAAAAGGTTGGCTGGATGGAGAAGAAAAAAAGAAAAAATAAAGAGCTTGGGAAGAATTTCAGATTTTCTGTTTGCCTTTTTTTCTGCAGGATTCCAAGCCTATTTATATACAATTACAACAGGAAAATAGAGTATCAATACGTAATAAACTCCACCAAGGTAATTATCTATAATAACTTAAATAAGTTCAATTTATAGAATAATTTTGCTGGAATTGTCTAAATTTAAATTCATCATTAGCTTGTTATAATTAAAAATTGGATTCAGCAGCCTTAACTCTTGATTTTCCTTGTATGATGGCCAATTAAAGATCAGATCACGCCTATGAACACCTGGCAATAACATATTCAATCTTAATAGTGTGATATAAGGATCACTAGAACCAATCAAAACTTTAAGATCCATCAAAACTTTGAGAAATAGATCCATCAAAACTTTAATGAACATGATATCTTCGATCTTTTCATAATCAAATATCTGAATTGTGGTTATAAACAATCTGAACGATCACCCACTAGATCAGATTGCTAAATTACGAGTCCTCTATTAATGAGGAATTTAGTCTTGGGAGATTAAAGCTGCAAATGAGGGAAAGCTACCTGCCCAATTCCTCAGTGTACTGTTTCACATGACTTGATGAATGGAATTTCATAGCAATGCAAAATGTCTCATTTGGCCAATGCCTAACGGTAACAATCATCTTGCTCCAAAAACGTCTAGTTCTAAAGAAAATTCCCACACTTATAGTAGATCATGCAAAGCAAGTAGTAGTTTTTCTCACTTTTGATCTAGCACGGAAGGTGCAAAAGGCCTAAAATACCATCACATTTACAGCCAATACATCTCTATGTATGGCGGTAGACTAATGTCTCCAATCATTCTACAACAACAACAACAAGGGCTTAACCCACTACGTGGGGTCGGCTACATGAATCCTTTTTCTCCATTGCGTCCTATTTGGTGTCATATTTTCATTTAGTTCTAGTAAATTAAGATCATTTTTAATACAATAAGCCCAAGTTTTCCTAGGTCTACCTCTTCCTTTCTTAACACAAGTTGAATCTAAAATATCTAGTCTCCTAATCGGATCATCAGATGGTCGACATTTAATGTGACCAGACAATCTAAGACGACTTTCTCCAATCATTCTAAGCATTTTAACTTGGTCATACCTGATAGAGTTCCACATATTTATTTCTCCTTTGAGGTGATCACACCAAAGTGTAACCATACAAGATCTCTTGCTGGAAAGTCAACCTTGGCACTATGACGATCATTTTTAGTGTTTATGTTGGGTATTTTGTTGTTGTTTCTCTACCAATACACAAGTTTTTTTATGCCCTCTAGAAATCTTTAAGGTCTTGTTTAGTCAACATCAACCCCACCACAAGACACCAATGGTGGGTGAACTGGACAAAAAATAAAGGTCAAATAGGGCTTTGTAGTCGATACCTCATCTACACAATTCTATTGAAGTTGAATTAAAGGCATGACAAGTTGTCATTCCCATGTTTGAGAAAGCTTATTATTGTAAACTCATAAAAGATGCACCACTGTACCATTCACCAAGTTTATTTGGTCACAATCTGCGGATAAAAAAATTGTGCTCCTTTTCAATCCAGTATCCATCATGGCTCGAAAGGTCTCCCAAATTTGGCTTAAGAACCAACTATCTTAAACTAACATAATGAAACTAGGCAATCTAAAGTATGCCCATGCATGTCGGACGAAGAGTATGATCTCCTCACCTTTGATGGTTTTGCTGCAAGGGATTAAAATAATCATATTTGAATCCATGCCACAAAGAAGTGATCAAGCCCCACTTTACTTTTGACAAACCTTCAAAAACAATCCATGAAGATGCTTTCTTGCAGATAGCTTGATAAAGAAAATGTTGTCTACAATCCCAACTCCAAGTTTACAGATTCTGAGGTGTAAAAAGGTACAAAGCCCTTGATGTAGTTACATCTGCTTGCATGTTTATCCAACAAATATATGACCATAGGTTTTGTAATATTTCCTCCACTTTTGCACCTTCGCATTTTTTGTTCTGTAGAATATAGTATGCACAGTTATCTACTTTAATAGAGAAGATTATTTTTTAGAGAAAACTCTAAAAGAGTTGCCTTCTGGAAGTCCTCCAATACCCCTTGGAAGAAGAAATTCCTCTACTATTGCTCTTGGTAATCTTTCTACACAAGAAGTTGAACAAACATGATAATAGTTGCATACGAAATTGTTAAAGGTGGCCAATAAAGCACGTCAGCCATTTTATTGGTAGGCCCCTTCTTACACTTGATCACCAGATTGAATTGAAACAAGTCACCCACTTCATATGCAGACTTAGTTTTAGCTTTACTTGAGACTGTAAATATTGAAGAAGCATGTGGTCCATATGTACCTTAGTCTCCTTCCATAGAAGCTAAGTATGCTAATGTTTCACAATTTAATGAAACACCAACAACTCCTTATCAAAAGTGAGGCAGCTCTTTTGGGCTCCATGAAACATTTGTAAGTCATAAGAAATGGATATTATAGTTGAGATATCTCTTTCCAGCTCATTTAAGAATTTTTGAGCGATAAACATTGAATCTACCATCCTGCATTAGTACCATTCTCATTGCATATCCACTAGCATTTTTCTCCAATTCGAACTGTTGTTGCAAACTCGGAGAGGTTGACACAGGGACCTTTGCTTAGTTTCTTTTTCAACAAGAGAAAAATATCCTCATGCCTTTGACTCTATCCCAATTTAGGCAATGGGCCTATTCAAAGCATGTAATGGAGAGGAAAGTAATAAAAAAAGATGAATGAATTTATGGACATATTGGCAGGCTCCCATATAACACTTTAAATCAATCATAAACCACCATCCAGGCCACTGCTTCACCTTTTCATAATCAATTTTGATATCTCCATTACCCGCCTCAAATTGTAGGGGGGGAGTGGATGCTCTATAATACCTATTGTACACTAAAATATCAACAAGATAGGCAATAACTAAGTCATTCAAGTACGGCGCATCATTCATCAGGCCCATGAATATGCCTAAGACATGCACACTCCAAATGGCATAAACAACCACTCATGTTTAATACTGAAAGCCATTTTCCAAGCAACAATCTCATTAATGCGCACTTGCTGTAACGATATTTGAGATCTAGCCCTATGAATATGAGATAGCTGTTTGTTGCTGCATGTTAACAAATAATGATTCTTTATTATTATTTTGAGTGTGGCAATGGACAAATAATCTAAAATTGACATCCTTCTTGACGAGGGAGCTTTCCCGCACTATTTTCTAATAGTACTACAGCAACAACGGTATCGTGGGATTCAAAATAAAAAGAAACGGGAGACGGGCCACCGAAACAATCTTGTTTTCCTTTTTTATACATTCTTTTCTATTATCTTTCATTCATTTTTAGTCATATCCTAGATGTATTGTATTAGGGTTTGAAAGTTAGTTTTTGACATATGTTTCTTTTCAGAAGAACAGTTAGTTGCCAGTGTTCCCCTTATAGGATTGTACCTGAGGCCAGGAAGGTGCTCTGGTTGTAACTCTTCCGAGGTGACGACCATCTCCAAGGGCTCTAGTGATGCTCCAGTTGTATCTTGATCCCGTGGGGATATTTATCCTTACACAACTCCTTTTCAACCATTCCAATCATCTCTTCGCTGCGTCAGTCCCCAGACAACCCTCCCCTTCGATGTCTTGTAGTCTACCGCCCTTCCCATCGCCACCCCTCACTATCGCATGCCAGCTTCACTATTTTCGTTGCTCAGACGTCCACCTTCACTACCGCAACCCACCACTCCTTCCTTTTGTTATTCTACCTCTGTCCCACCATCCAGCATCAATGTTGCAGCCCCACATGCCCTTCCCCTATTGTCATATCGTTGTACAATTGTCTGACGCACAGTAGCAGGCCCGTAACTCCTATCCTTCTAGTCATAAGCCTAGTCGACCCTTCCAATTCCCTGCGACCACTTCCTTGCTGCAGCCAACTCACCATACCCTGCAGCCGCCCACCTTTGTGTCATCTAACAGCCAACCGCAGCCATCCCTTGCTGCCTTTCGACCATTCCCAACCTTCCATGTGACCTTTTTTTCCGCAAATCGCAACACCACTCGTGTTGCGTCTTTGTTATTTCCTCATTCCTAGAGTCTTTGCTTGTAACCCCATTTGCTTTTTGAATAATAATATTTTCTTTCTATATTGCGGTTTGTGTTAACTCCGGTATCATTTGATATTCGAGCTAGCTTAATCGTAATCCTATCTTAAGGTTTCTAGCAAGCATATCACCACCTAAAATATTTTTTTTTCTTTCCCATCATACATCACCCTGCACACCTCCCTCTACCCACTTAAACCAGAAACCCTAACCACATCCTTGAAGCGATAATTGACAGAATCTGATCAGGAATCTATAATGGATGACATACAATGGCTACTCCACCAAGTGCTACATTAGCTCGATGCCATTGAAGAAAGAACCCAAGGCAGGATCACAGTCGACCATAAAATTGAAACGCGCGAAGGAGAACACGAAGAAAATCTTAATCCCTTTCATAGGGAACATTTCAATGGAAAGAAGGATCAACTAGAACTCATCGGGATATAGTATCAAAGGAGGCTGATATAAGAGGTGCCTGTTGGATGGTGCAGAGATGAGGTGTCCGTTGGATGATACAAAGATGGTGTATCTGTTGGAAAATATAGAGATGCAGTATATGTTAAAAATACAAGGCTGAAGTGTTTGTTAGAAGATACAAAGATGAGATGCATATTGAAACATACAAGGATGACGTGTCTATTGGAGGATACAAAGATTTGGTAATAAAGATGGATCTACCAGACTTTGAGGGCAGAATGGATCCGGACGATTTCCTCAAGTGGATGTAGACTGTTGAGCGGATTTTTAAATACAAAGAGGTGTCAAATAATAGAAGAGCAAAGCTCGCTGCCATCAAGCTGAAAAAGAATGTCTCTTTGTGGAAGGAGAATTTGAAAAGGAAGTGATGCGGGGCTCTGGAGAGTTGAACAGACTGAATAGCGTAGAACCGGTTCAACCTTTTTATTTTTTCGGCTCGTCGGTCCAAGGGAGCTGATTTTACCACCTGAAGGGAGGGGCTTCCCCCTCCAAGTTATCTATTAAAATATATATGTTGTTTTGACTGTTTAGGGTTCATTTTTTATGATATTTCAGTTTTCATGAGATTTCAGTTTGGACAGTCTTTGGCGTAGCGCTTTCCCATTCTAGGGTTTTATTCGACAATGAGAAGGTGCTCCGGCTGTAACTCGTCCTGATGTGGTGTGTATCTTCTCCTTTTTTGCTTGTTGTCGCTGCCCCGGCATCCCTTCTCCTAGCCGACAACTATTTCCCCGCACCTTCCCTGCTTCCAGTCTCCAGCAATAATTCCCTACTCATTGATCTGCCGCCTACACACTTTCCCACTGCCCTTCCACAACTCCAGCTCTATTTCTCACCTGTTTCTTGTCACTGCCACCACCCACCTCCAACGTCTCCTATTGTGTCGCCCGCCCCTCCATCTTTACCTATCGATGTTGCAATCCCCCTGCATCATCTCTTGCCATTGTAGTCTGTCCCTCTATCATAACTGGTCGTTGTCGCCATCCCTCCCAGCACCTACTGTTGCTAACACAAACCCCCCTCCAACACTCCATGATGTTGTCGCACCCCCAACTAGCCACCCTACCTGTTGTCAAGCCGATGTTCACCACTGTCGTCCTCGCTCTAAAGGAATGCTTGTGTTTGTCATTAATTTCCAGTTTTGATAAATCATCGTTGTAGCCGTTTGAATTTTAGCAACCATAATTTCTTTTTTGTTGCAGTTTGGATTAACTCCGATATCAATTGGTATCAGAGCTAGCCTAACCTAGTCTTATCCTAGGGTTTCCTAGCATCCATCATACACAAACCATCTCCAGCAAAATTTTGTATTCCTACCAGCAAATACCCTTTCTACCAAAACAAATCCCAAACCCTAATCATACCACCAAGGAGATACAGGCTGGAGCCTACCCAGAAAGAGATATAGCGAGATCTCCGTCATATTCAATAGAGGCTAGAGGACATGGATGGTGGAACCCAGTTGATCGTGAAATGGAGAGTCGAAGGGGAGAAAAAGATGAGAATTTGAATCCCTTCAACATGGATGTCTTCAGTGAAGAGGAAGACAAACCCCGATGCTTTGGAATTTAGTATCAAAGGAGGCTAAATATGAAGGACACAGGGATTTTGGCATCAGAGTGGACTTACCGGAGTTTGATGATGGTATGGATTCCGACGATTTCATCGTATGACTACAATCAATTGAGAGGATCTTACAGTATAAAGAAGTGTCAGAGGATAAAAAGGTGAAGCTTATAGCCGTCAAATTGAGGAGTTCGTCATGGTGAGAAGACTTGCAGAGGTAGAGAAAGAGAGAAGGTTGTGACAGATTATTAGATGGGGCAAGATGAAGAAAGAGATGCAGAGAGACCTATCAGTGGAGGAGTTCACGACACAGTTTGACTAGTTGCAGATGAAATGTAAGTTGGTCGAGCCAGAGAAACATACCATAGCATGTTATCTGGGTGGCCTAAAGCCCGCTATCAGCAACGTGGTGCAGTTGCAACTCTATTGGTCACTGAAAGATGTCCAGACCTTAACCATGAAATTGGAGAGACTGCAAAAACATTACAGGCAGCCACCTGTAGTGTGGGAGACATCAGCATGAGCATGCTTCAAGAAAATAAGAAAATTGGTTTGGACAAGGACAAAACCACTCTGAGTGAGAAGAAACCACTCCGAGTGAGAAGAAGCTCAAGAAGAGTAGCACGCCTGCTACAATGTCCGCCTGAAAATGCTTTAAATGTCATGGATTTGGGCACATTGCCTCAAGGTGCTCAACAAGTCGAGTTATGTCTTTTACCGAGTAGGGTCTAGTGGAAGAGATTAGCGATGAGGGGCAGCTGAAGAAAGAGGGTAAGGTGTAACATCTTCCACCAAATGAAAGCGAGATGCTCATGGTTCAATGGATCCTACAGAATAAGGATACGAGGGATCCACGGTGGCTTAACCACAACATATTCTACACTTGTTACACTGTGAACGAGAAGGTATGTAGTCTCATCATTGATGGAGGGAGGAGCAAGAACGTGATGCCTACGTAGATAGAAGAGAAACCGAGTCTCATGACTTGAAGGTCTTCTCAGTCGTACTCTCTGATCTGGCTAAAGAAGAAGAACAGGGTCAACATTGATCGGAGGTTCCTAATGATGTTTTCGATTGGAATTCATCTGCAGGATTAGGTGTGGTGCGAGGTACCCATGAATGTCTGTCACATTTAGTTGTGGAAATCGCGACAATTTGACTATAGAACTAAACACGACAGATTCAGAGACACCTACTCCTTCACCAAGGAAAGGAAACACGTCCTTTTTCGTTCAACGGAGACCGAGAACACAAGTGCCCTTGCCAGCATAGCAGCGTCGATGGGATCAGCTTTGGTGACGATAGAGGATGATAGGACTGAGACACGAATTCCAAACATGGAACAATCAAGACAAAGAGCATTTCAGAACATCATGATCGATACCTTACTGCTATGACCATCACGATTCGAGGAGGTTCATGTTACCCTCACTTCAGATTAGGTTGAGTCGACCAAGAAATATTTTGGGAGGATTCAACAGCATATGCATGACATGTAGCCCTAGCCCGGCTCCACAGTGAACCCCCAAAAAAAAGTGGAGAGATATGGATGTATGATCGTAAATGAGAAAAAAACCTCAGGTACTTTGGGAAATAGTGTAGTCGCTAGTGGGATCCAGGTGTTTCTCAGAAAGCAATAGAAGATCCTTCAGTCCAGGGAGCTTCCAACAACTCAATCAACTTCAACGTGTAGCCAGAAGCTTCAATGATTGAGGTCGAAGCTCTCCAAACCCAATGAAACTGACGCAGGGGAGCTGAACCAATTGGAGAGTGTAGAACCGGTTCAACCTTGCTGTTGTTTAGGTCAGTCGATCCAAGGGTTGGTTTTATAGCCCAAAGTGATTGGCTTCCCCCTCCTAATTATCTATTAGTATATATGTTGTTTTGAATTTTTAAGGTTAAGTTTTTCTAAGATTTATGTTTGGACAGCTGCTAGCATCCCATTTTCTCTTTCTAGGGTTGTATTCAACAACCAAAAGGTGCCCTGATTGTAACTCGTTCTGAGGTGATGTGTATCCTCTCATTTTTGCTTATTGTCATTGCTCCTACAGGATCAAGTTTGGTGTGATGTAGTGTCCATGGATGTCTACCACTTTTTGTTAGGGAGACCGTGGCAGTATGATCGTAGGACTCTGCATGACGAGTTCAGAAACACATACTGCTTTACCAGAGATGGCATGCGCATAGTTCTACCTTTTGCGGAGTTCAAGATTACAGATGCCCTTGCCATCAGAGAAGCATTGTAAGGTTCAGTCCTAGTGATGATAGAGGGCTGTGAGAGAGAAGAGTTGGTAATAGACAGGACAACCACCACCATTCAGAGATATTCATATTGCCCTCACCTCAAATCAAGTTGAACCAACTTAAAGTTATTTTAAGAGAATTCAGCAAAATACACTTGAAGATTCATATTTTCCTCACCTCAAATTAGGTTGAACCCCAACTTTGAGTTGCTTTTGGAGAATTCATCATAAAACACTTGGCATGGAATTCCTGTTTAGCTCAGCATGGTACCCCCAGATGGTTGGAACGATATGGATGTTTTCTAGCAAGTAGGAAAAAATCCTCAAGCATTTTAGGGAACAATATAGTTGTCAGTGTGATACAGGTGATTCTCGAACCACAGTCGAAGGTCCCTCAATCCCGGGAGATTATAACAACTCATTTACTTTCAACATGCAGACAAAAGCTTCAACGAATGAGGCTGAAAGTCCCCTAACCCTAGGATATTGACGTGTGGGAGCTTTCCCACTCTAATTTCTCACGGTGCTATAGCTGCTACAGCACGCGAGAGATGGGAGATGGGAGATGGGAGACGGGAGACAGGTCGTCAAAATAGTCCTATTTTCCTAACTTATGTTCTATTTTTTATTATCTTTAATTCATTTTCCGTCATTTCCTATATATGTGTTGTCCTAGGGTTTAGAAGTTAGTTTTTGGCGTATATTTATGTTCAGGATAGTTGTCTGTTGTGAGTGTTCCCCTTCTAAAGTTGTATCTGAAAACGAGAAGGTGCTCTAACTGTAACTCGTCCGAGGTGGTGGCCGTCTCCAAGGGTTCAAGTGGTGCTCCTACCGCAGCTTGATCTCACGGGGATATTTATCCTTACTCAACTCTTCTGCAAACTTTCCAACCATCCCCTTGCTGCTATTGTCCCCAGACAACCCTCCCCTTTGGAGTCTCGCAATCTACCGCCCTTCCCCTTCGCTACCCCTCGTTGTCCCAGCCACTGCTTCGCTGTTTCACTGTCCCAAACCTCCACCTTCACTGTCACAGCCCAATGCTCCTTTCTTTTGTCGTTTTACCCTTGTCCTACCATCTGACATCATAGCCACAGCCCCGTAAGCCCTTCCCTTGTTGTCATATCGCTGTCTAGCCGTCTAGTAACGCTACCGCAACACCGCAACTCCTCTCCTTGCTGACGTGAGCTATCTGACCTTCCCAACGCCCTAACTCCACTTCCCTGTTGCAGCCATCTCACTATACCCTACAACTGCCTACCTTTCTGCCATCAGACAGACAACCGCAGTTGTCCCTTGCTGCCTTCCAACCATTTCCCCACTTGCATGCGAGTTTTTCTCCATAAACAGTAACACTACCTCCTTCAACCTAAGCCCTAGTTGAGGCGTGTTGTGTCATTTGTATTTCCTTATTCCAAGTCTCTCTGCTTGTAACCCTATTAAGTTTTTTGAGTAAAAATATTTACTTTCCCTATTGTGGTTTGGTTTAACTCTGGTATCACTTATATAGGCCTATCACAATGGTTGATTCACATGGTGAATTATTAGCCTGAAAAAACCCAACTCTCTAGTCACTCCACAACCTACTTTTTAATCTCTTAATTCTCAATGACTAAGCTTTGACTCATCAAATGATTTGATGGTAATGCATATGAGGTCAACAAAACATCATATCTATGGTAATTGTGGTGGCAATGACAGCTACATAGTTTTCTAATAATTGTTGTGGTTATACATCTCCAACCTAAGTAAATGTAGATAAAGCAAAGCAAAACTCCTTTCTTCCTTCATAATAGACTAAATTATTTGATAGCAATGCATATGAGGTCAACAAACATCATTTCTATGATAATTGTGGTGTCACCCGCGCAATGCTTGAACGAGAACTACATAGTTTTCTAATAATCATTGTGATTATACATCTCTAACTTAGGCAAATGTAGATAGATCAAAGCAAAACTCCTTTCTTCCTTCAAAATAGACCTAATAATTTTTTTTGTGCAACATTATACTTTTAAGTGCCTATCCAATTGTCATGGCATCCATTGCTGGTACACCAAACTATTATGTTCCTATACCATAACATTTATACCTCATCCATACTTACCTATTACTGTTAGGGACGAGAATGCAACATGACATACATGTTATGAAAGTATGAACTAACAAGAAAAATTTGATAGATGTCAAATGAAAACAAACTTGCAGAATATCTCATCGATGTAGTCCTCAAATATGTAAATTTTGGCTGACATTGAAGATCATTCTTCTTCTTTGGCCCCTTCTAAAACCACAATCAAATGAAGGGCTTGGATGAACTATGGTGCACAATCCCAAATTCAGCAGCAGAGTGCCAAAAATAAGATTTTTTTTTCACTAAAAATGTCTATGATAATGCAAATCATCTATCACTTGACTTGGATTCTCAATGTGAATAATTCCTTAGTGCATCTATATTAGAGGTTGACCCCATCATTAAATCCTTCAACAAAGTTATCAGAGATAAAACATGCCTATTTTGTATACAAGGCTTAGCAGTGCGTTGTCCACGACAGCAAAAATCATCATCCCCTTCTCATCCTTTTAATTTTCACAAAAGAGTTGAGCGTAAACCTTCCAATATTTTTCAATTGAATGACCACTTTTCTAACATGATCACATAACTTCCCTATAACATTACCTTATAGATGGAAACAGATGTGGGAGCATTACTTCTCTTTTTTCCTCTTTTTTTCCTTGAAAAAGTCAAATTGAATGGCTTTAGTTTGTGCCTTGAATATTGCTCTAGCCTAACTAAAATCAATAAATGGAAAAATGTGAAGTTCATGGTCATTGTGAATATTTGTGGTGTTTTCCATTAGAGTTTGTGAATCCACAAGATTTACTCCTGAAGTTACTATCATATCCAATCGGGTGAAATCCATGCATGGGCAGCATAAACATTCCATCTTTAAATAAGCATTCCACCTTGCTAAAACATCTTAAGACATCTGCAACCCTTCAATTCTTCCGTGTAAATTTTCTAGATTAGATTTGGAATCAGCAAATAACATTGCAGCACGGCAACAACTTCCCAATGAAGAACAGCGGTACTAAAGTCCCCTCCCTTCTGCAATTGCTAGAGGAGTGGTCCCTCAAGTCTTCAGCAATGGGTTGCAGTGCAAAAGCCTAAGACTCCGCAGCTGGAGGAGAAGAAATGAAGACAACTTTTGACAGACTTCGTTTTCTCTGTATGATGTCAAACCTTTCCATAGTCAATTACAACAGGGAAACAATTCTCATCCACACCCAAACAAACTCGTAAAGAAAAAGTAATTTTTTTTATAATAAAAAGCAAAAGAAAGTTTAAACTAAACAATAATGCATGTGGATATTTTTTAAACTTAAAAAAATTTTAATTTAAATAAAAACTCATGTGGGTGTCGTGACTGCCCAGGCATGTGGAAGCCCGGGTGCACCTAGATTGGTTTGGTCGACCCATCTAAGGAGTCAACTGGCACTTCCAAGAGTGGAAGAGCAACCCAATGGGATTAGGGCCCACTCCTAGTTATCTAGTATCTTTATTTGGTTACCTTGGTGTCTAGGTTCAGTTTTTTCTTTGTGCCTTGTGCAAGAAAGCCGTCGGCATCTCTTCTTCCCGTCTAGGGTTGTATTCAAGTTCAAGTGGTGTTCTGTCTGTATCTCACACCTAAAGTGGTGGTTATCCTTCCTCTAGCCGTCCACATCTTTACCGCAACGCTTCCCTCCGCTCTCCATTGCTGCAGCCACCAGTAGCAGCAGCCTTTGCTGTTTTTCCTGTAGTGACCAGCCTTCACATCCGCTCCTTACATTTCATCTTGTTGTTTCCCTGCTGTCCCAGCCTTCCCAGCCGCCCCTCCCATTCCATCTTGTTGTTTCCCTGCTGTTCCAGCCTTCCCAGCCAATCCTCCCCTTCCTCCTTGCTGCCGCCACCTAGGACAGCAAGTCATGTTGTCCCGGCAGTTTCTCACCTTTCTGCCGCTGCTTACATCACCCCTTGCATCTGCCCTCTATCCAGCCCACTAACCACCCCATCACTACCTATCCAGCCCACTAACCACCCAATTTTAGTGTTGTGTCATTGTTGGTTGTAATTTCAGTTTCCCGTTTGTTTGGCTGCAATTCCCTATTTGAATTCAGCAATAAAATTTGATTTTCCTATTATTGTTTGGTTAAATTCCGATATCATTTGATATCTGAGCTAGCTTAACCCTAGTCTTACCCTATGGTTACCAAAACTCCACCAAAAAATCATTCTCCTTACTGAATTTCAAATCGACCACCAAAGATTTTTCTTTCACGCCCAACGTCACTTCCAAATGCCAATAAGGCATTATTCTGGAACTTAGCATGAAAGAAGCATAGCGGGAACTACGCCAACTTCAACAAGTATTTGTTAAATTGAGGATTGACCCATGGAGAGATCACTGTCAACTGCGATAACAAGATTTAAGAATGAGAGGGAGAAAAAACTGAATTCTTTCTATAGAGATGACTCCAATGAAGAGAAAGGTAGGCCACGACACTTGGGAATTCAGCATCAAATGAAGCCAAGGGAAGAAGTAACTGTTGAAGGACAGAGATACCTGGGAGTGAACATAGACTTACAGGATTTCAAGAGAAAAATGAATTCGGATGACTTCATTGAAGGACTGCAGACTGTCAAGAGAATCTTGGAATGCAAGGAGATGCCAAGTGACAGAAGAGTGAAGCTTGCTACCATAAAGTTGAAGAAGAATGCATCTTTGTGGTGGACAATCTGAACAAAAAGAGACTGTAAGAAGGTAGGAACAAGATCACTACTTGGAAAAAGATGAATAAAGAGATGTGAAGGAAATATCTACCCTTACATTACCGCCTGAACACCGTTCTTAAGGCTACACACTTAAAGCAGGGGAGTTATCTATGGAAGAGTTCACGAAAGAATTTGAGGAGCTAATGCTGAAATGTGAGTTGACAGATCCAGAGGAGCACAATATAGCCAGATACTTGAGAGGCCTGAAGCCCTCTATTAGCAATGTTGTCCAGCTACAACCTTGTTGGTCGCAGTGTAATGTTCAGACCTTAACTTTGAAGTTGGAGAGACAACAAAAACAAAGCATACACCCACCTCCATTCAGAGAAGCACCGATAGCTAGAGGCATCAGCAGAAGCACTACTGGGAGAGTTGAGAAGACTGGTCAAAAGAATGACAAAGGTGATCGGAGTGGGAAGAAGCATCATAAAAGTAGCACACCCGACACAGTTTCAGCCAAAAAATGTTTTAGGTTTCATGGAAATGGACACTCTACCTCTAGTTGCCCTACGAGAAGAGTTGTGTCATTCAACGAGCAGGTGCAATGGAGGAGAGGAGCGAGGAAGAGTTGGCTAAAGGGCAAGCTGGGTACTAGTTTTCAGTGGATGAGAGCAAGATGATTGTGGTTCGACGGATCCTTGAGATTAAGGCTATGAGAAAATGGTTTTCATGTTGGTTGCACTACGAAGGAAAATATATGCAACCTTACATCGATGGTAGTAGTAGAAATGTGACGTACACATATCTGATGGATAAGTTGACTCTCACCATGTAGACATTCCCTGTCATTCTCTGAATTGGTTGAAGAAGAAGAATAAGATCAGCATTGACAGGAGATATCTCATGGAGTTTTCTATTGTGAAACAGCTACAGCATCAGGCATGGTGTGATGTTGTGCCCATTAGGGCAATAAAAAAAACTCGTTGTTAGCAAACGACTCATGCTCGGCTCATCAAGTATCTTGCATTCGATTCGTTCGTTAAGTAAACGAGTCAAATACAAACAAATTTTTTTAGCTCAATTTATAAACGAGCTAAACACGAACAAAGATTTATTCATTCGTGTTCGGCTCGATTTGACTCAAATTAATTAAATAATAAATAAATAATATTCATATAATATTTATATATTAAATTTATATATTGTATTTTAAAAAATATTAAATTTTAAAAAATTTTAGCTAGTATTGTAAATAAAAAAAATGTTTATATATTGGATATATAAATACATAAGAATTAGGTGGTATGTATGAAAATGTTGAAAAAATTTATCTATATATCAACCACTCTCTCGGTCATTCCGTCCATAAAAAACAAAGAAAAATTATATTTAACATATGAATATGTAAGAATTGCGTGGTCCCACTCCCCTTGATGTAAAATAGTAAATGTCGTAGCCCCGCTCCTGCTTCCGCTTACCATCAGACTTCGAAGGCTGCTGGCTTAATCCCACATCGCTTAATTCCAAAAATGAATGTCACCAAATCTCTATAAATAATGAATCTCTCTTTCATATGAGCCACTGTTAACCTGGCTTGCCCCAAAGGGCTCTCGAGCTATTATAATTTTAAAATAAAAAATAAATTTTATAATTTAATTATATTATATTATTTATCAAATTTTAATAAATTATTATTTTGAGCCGAGCTGAACATGAACAAGCAATTCGCAAGTCATTTCAAACAAGTGTCGAACACAAAAAAAATCTAATGAGCAGAACCCAAACAAGCTTTAGGCTCGCTTAAGTTCGAATCATTTACACCCCTAGTGCCCATGAAAGTCTGTCGGTTCTGTTGGGGAGACTGTGGCAGTTGGATTGCATAACTTGGCAGATGGGATCAAGAACACATACTCATTCACAAATAATTGAAAGTGCATGGTTCTCTCACCTTTTGGGGAGTCCGAGATTGTAAGTGCTCCTGCCAATGGAAAGGCACTTGTGAGATCAACTTTGGTGACAATAGAGGGTGGTGAGACAGAAAAATCGATATCATGCACAAGGCAACCACTACAGAAAGAGTTTCACGATATCCTGACCGACGACTTACCGTCATGGCCACCACCGTAAATGGAGGTTCAGTTTAAATCTTCACTTTAGAGAGAGATGAGCCAATCTACAACTAGTTGTGGAAGACTATACAATACATTTTGCACGAATTTTCAATTTAGTTCAATAGAGTACTCACAGATAGTTGGACTGATAGGAATGATTACTCACAGTTTCGGAACCTTCTCACGTGTGTTGTAGGACAGTGCATCCAACATTGGAATTCAGGTGCTTTGACAAAAGAGGTCGAAGCTCCACCGCCCACAGGAGATCGACGTGGGTGTTGTGTCTGCCTAGGCAAGCGGAAGCCCAGGCACACCTGGACTAGTTTGGTCCATGCATTCCAAGGGTGAAAGTGCACCCAAATGGGAGTGGGGCCCACTCCAAGTTATCCTAAGTCTATTTATTTATTTTCCTTAGTGTCTAGGTTTACTTTTTTCGTTGTGTTTTTTGTGGGCCAGCTGTCAACGTCTCTTCTTCTCGTTTAGCATTGTAAAAAAGGGTCTAAGATTGCTTGGTTGTATCTCGCTCCTGAGGTAGTGATTATCATTCCTCTACCAGTCCACATCCTTCTCGCATCGCTTCCAACCACTCTCTATTGTTGCAGCCGCCAAGAACAGCAAGCTTACCTATTTTTCTTGCAACGTCCAACCTTCCCAATCGCTCCTCCCATTCCATATTGTTGTTTCTCTGTTAATCTAGCCTTCTCAGGCACTCCTCCCATTCCATCTTGTTGTTTCCTTACTGTTCCACTCTCCCCAACCGCTCCTCTCATTCCATCTTGTAGTTTCTCTCATGTTACAGCCTTCATAGCAACTTCTCCCTTTCCTACTTGTTGTTGTCGCCTAGGGCAGGAAGCCCTCCTGTTGTCCCTACAATTTCTCACCTTACCGCCACTGCCTACATCATCCCCTTCCTGTCGTCCTCTATCCAGCCCACTAATCACCCCATTGCTACCTCTCTAAAGGTCCAAACCCTAACCGACACCCCTACGCCATAGATCTAACCCATTTTGATGTCAGGTGTCATTGGTTGTTGTAATTTCAAATTTTCGTTTGTTTGGTTGTAATTCCAAATTTTAATTCAACAATAATATTTGATTTTCCTAGTATTATAGTTTGGTTAAACTCCGGTATCACAAACTCTTCGAAATAGGTTTAAAATTTAAATTCAACAAAAAAATGTTGTAATATGATTTTGGACCCAATGAACTAGTCTTTAAATCCTCAATCTCCCTCGTAGAATATAGATTATGATCAACTTGTGCCTACTCCTAGCAAAATTCTCTTCAATTTCAATCATTTAATAGGAATCACCAGTTTCATATTTTTTTTTTTTAATCAGATCATTAAAACTTCAAAAAACTCGATCTCCTTTAATTATTTTTCACAATTTCATGCCCAAATTGCAATCACAAGCAATCAAAATGAGCATCCACTAAATTTGATCCCATGTAAAGTATCATTCAATTATGTTGCTTTACATGTAAATGAAATACTGAGGAAAATAAAATGTTATATATATAAACTATTGTTTTACAACTTTTAGTAAGGCACAAGGTAATCATACATAAGTAGGTACAAGATCAATTACGGTTAATGGGTGTATAATGACAGCTATTTACCACATTCCATGCAAGGAATAAGCAAATGCTAAGTGTCAAAGACGACTATAAACTAGATTTAAACACATGCTCTCTACCCTAGGAACTAGAGAGTATGCCACATGAAGAGAATATATTGCTCCAAGCTAAAGATCAAAGACATGTAGGTCATACCTGGTGGAACTTAAAGTTGTTAAGATCACAAATCATTAAATTTTTGTAAGGTTTTAAATTCAGGCCAAGTAGTTTAGCCAATGTATAGACTGAGAAAGACACTAAATCACACAATGAATTTATCATTCTACAGTTAAGCATTTGAAGTGATAAGCTCATTCTTAATCAGTACATGACCAAGTTTTTCATTTCATTTGTTCCATCATCTAAACTACCTACAACTCTGCCAAATTTCCTCTGGATTAGAACAAGAGAAGAAAAAAAAAACAAAATATTTAACTCAAAGGCATTC
>NW_018240513.1:124086-128188 GCF_001263595.1 Phalaenopsis equestris | reverse complement strand
ATATATATATAGTGTGTGTGTGTGTGTGTGTGTTTTCTTTTAGTAAATGCTACTTGCCGATAAAATTACAGCTTCAGCAAAGCTGAAAAACCAAAAAATCAAAAAATTTGAACTCTATACTCATCCGAAAACAGGAGTGCGCGCACATACATATATTAGAAGACAATACAGTTTGGATCGCAAAAAAAAACTACCAAAAAAACATTAAACCATACCTTTTCGGCCACAACGCGGTCTCCAACATCAAATGTAGGATACATTGAAAGAGAAGGAATGTATCGCGGCTCGGCCACAAAGGATCTGAAAGCTAAAGAAATCGCCAAAGCTGCAAGCACAGTCTTAGCATCTTCCGTAGTAACATTAGCCCACTCCGGTAGCAAACCCTTCTTCTTTGGCGCTTCCTCCTCTCCTTCCCCTCCTCCATCCCCACCACTGCCTTCACCTCCATTGCCCTTATGCACCACCGCTGGCTCAGTATCAGATTCCCAGCCGCCGCCTCCGCAACAAATCTTCTGGCGGAAGATTCTCTTACTGAATACATGAACGTCAAGGGAATTGGAGAATTTACAATGAGTGGAGCAATAAAGGGGCTTGCCTGGGTTTGGGATGCAGCATCGGAAGGAACAATATGATAAATAGGTTAGGCTGTTGAAGTTAGGAATGAGAGTTTTTGAGTAGGTGATAGAAGGGAGGAGACGATTGGATGTAGGGTTAGGGTTCTGCGTGGTGAGAGGCAGCAAAAACTGCACGGAGCTGAGCATGTCTGACTACTCTCCTCTGCTCTGCTCTCCTCTGCGCCTTCCTCGCGTGGTTAGGAGGATAAACTGATAAAAGAGCTTAGTTTTAGCATCACAAGTATAATATATAATGTTGTAATGTGGTAAATTACTATTTCAATTAAGAGTTTAGACAAATTATATTTTGGCAATTTTCTCAAAAAATTGTCAATGAAATTTTGTATTTTTCACTGGTACTGAATAGGTGCGATGGCAGCTTTCTAATTACGATTTGACATTTTCAAATTATTTTTTAATAAACTGCACTGCCAAAACGAAACTTTAAAGTGAAATGTATATAGAAATATCAAATAAGAAAATAATACTCGATTAACGATTTTATTTTTATTACATCGATATAAGAAGTTGAAATCCAAATTTATTTTATTTAGATTTTTTTAAAATTTTGAAGTCATAAAATTAAGTAATAAAATTGCATGTGCATCCGAAATTATAAGTACTATTTCAATTAAATCTAGATACATTTTTTATTTTAAAAAAATTAAATTGTTTATATTAAGGTTTTTTTTTATTTATGAGAGAAAATTATTTCAAAAACTTTTATATTTGATAAATAATATATTTCACAATTATTTTTTTCACCCTAAAAAAATTTATTTTTAACCACAATATTAAAAAAATAATCAATTTTAAATTTTGTTTTTAAAATTCTTAAAAATATGTTTAAATAATAAATTTAAATAAAATTATTCTCATAAAATTTGGGTGCACTCAATTATACGGGAAAAGATGTCATGCTCTTCTAACCAAATGTGAAGCTTGAAATAATTGCATCACACAGCAACGACTTCAATTCAATGGCTATTTTTTAAGGTCAATTTTGGTTCTTTTTTTTTATTATTGAATTATTTATCCATTAAATAATTGAAAAGCAATGTAAATCTTTTTGTATATTTTCGGATTGAAAAAAATAAAAATACAAGAAAAAAATGTGGATCTTATTTAAAAACTCAAATTTAAAAATATAATAATCAAAATTAAACCAATTAAATTTTTTTTAATTACTCTTATTCAACAAAGTTATGAGAGATTTATTTCAAGGCTTTTATATTTATTAAATAATGAATTGAAAAGAGTTAGAAAATAATTATAAGAAGTGAATTAAATTAAAAAAATGAAAAAACTCCCTTTTAAGATTAATACACTAATTAAAAAAACCAAAATAATACAATTTGAGTAGAGATTTCATTGAAAAAAGATAAATTTCCTATGTAAACATAATAAGCAATTAAGAAAATAATATAGACTTAACATTAACATAAAACAATAATATGTAGGAACACGAACAAAACTCAACTTGCAATAGTAAACAAGCAAATTAATATATAGACTATCATAAAAACATCATAACATAACTATTGTCATCATGTCATGAATCTCCATTTCATACTCATAAACTATAAACAAGAAGAAAAAACTCCCTCTAACATCATAAAGATTTTATATCTCGAAAATATTGGATACAATGCGCTAATATTTGTCCTACTTCAACTCTTTTCTCCTTAATCCATGGCCGGTCCTTGTGCTAAAGGAATAAAAAAGAGATGAAATATTAATCTTGTTTGTTGAAAATGATAAAATGCCCAATAATTATTGAATGGATTAATTTCATAGCTATAATTTTCGAGTAATTTGACACCAAAACAATAAAAAAACCACATTAAATATCTTGCATGTCATGTCATATGTAAAGATGGGCCGAGATGATATGGTGTACATTTGGACATGAATGCAATCATTTAAAAAGATAACAGCAATAGTAATAAAATGATACTAAAGATGTATATTATAGCATGCAATAACTACAATTTTAGCAAGGTGCATGCATGATTGTCTTGGTAATGATATGCAAATACAACATTTTAGTAGGGATAGTTGAATAAGAAACCTATTCAATTAGTAATCTAGAAAAAAAAATGCTTATTATATAAATATCACTCCAAATAAAATGCATGATGAGAACTCATAAGAAAAACTATAATGAATATGACAATGACAATGATAATAATACACTAGATTAGCTAAATACACCAAAGTACACACTTTTAGGGAACTATACAATGGTACCATCCCTTCCATCTCCAACAAAAGGCAAAAATATCAGGAAAAGCTTTAATTCTACTACTCTAAAATGAAATCAAAATAATAAATTTAAAAGAGTTATTTATTTACATGAAACCAACCAATTTTATTCAGTGAAAGGATTTTCACATTCAAATTCACAGATAAGATCTGTAACCTCCTCCAAGTGGTACTCCTGGTCTGAATTCAACAATGATTGCAAGACAAGGGCAGCAGCTAAAATCAATGTTCTGAAAGAAAATTGAGGAAAATCATTACCTTCTAATAGCCGGCTGATTATGTTTATATATAAATCTGAATTAACATTCATTGTGAAGGATGTTGACAGATTACATGTTTATTCAAGGGAAAAAAAAAAATAGAAAGCATCAAGGCTGCAGCAAAACCATAGATTGCAATCAGAAGATTTCATTTGGTGTTTATAACCTTTGAAAAAAGCCCAAGGGCTAATAAATTAAAGAGAAAAGATACAGATAGGTTGTATGGGTGGGCTTAAAAATAGGCACCCAACCCACACCATACAACACATATAAAAGTTAAAAAAGGGTACATATAAAAATCAAAATAGCCCAAAACCACCAGGGTGCTAAAAAAGTGAGACTCATCCCAATCTAATCCTGCCTCTTGCTCTAGTTCTTGGAAAAGATCCAGCTAACAGATTGATAAGGTGCATACCATTACCCAAAGTAATCAAAGTATCATACAGATTATTGAGCTTAGGATATTAATAACAGCAAATGCAGAGTGAAAACAAAATGAGCATAAATATATACACTGAAAATTTTTATTGAAGTCATTCTCACACAAAAAAAGTTAGTAAATATGTAACCAGAAAGAGAGGGAGACGAAGGAGCGAGCCCCTACAATTTCAATTCCTAGGAAGCAAAGCTGGAAGGCGATGTGAGAGACATGAGCGATCTAATTATTATAAAGTGGTGAAGCGGTTAGGCGATGATCCCAAGAGCGAAGCTGAGAATGATCGAGAGAGGAAGGTTCATGCTGCATATAGTTCCCAATAGACCTGAGTAGGAATGCAAGTTGCAGAGAAGTCGAGCACGAGCGCCGTTGAAGACCATTCCAGCGGACCAATCGAAAACAAACATGAGAGACAACACAAAATCGTCTGTGATCTTCTGTCGGCACTATTTTTGGTGTGGGGTTTGCCCGTAAGAAGCTGTCGGTATTATTTTTGGTGTGGGGTTTGCCCGTAAGAAGCTGTCGGT
>NW_018240513.1:115935-116716 GCF_001263595.1 Phalaenopsis equestris | reverse complement strand
CAAATTAGTGTTATTAAGAACACTTAGCCAAATTTTAGTCCTAATTGGACTTGTGGTGTTTTAAAAGAGTTTAATTATGTTGATTTTCCTAATCCTCTTTTAACAAGTGGGTTTCAACTTAAGTTCACCACTAAGTCCTTAAGACCTAAGTGAATGTATTAAGTGTGTGTATTAAAAAAGATTTAAAACTTTAAGTGATCATTTAAATATCATATTGATTATGAAATAAAGGTATGAAATTATATCCAAAATTTTCAAAATTATATCAAAATTATATCCTAAATTCAAAAGTCATTTTTGATTAATGAAGTTTTCCAAAATTTTGGATAATTATGGTAATTATCTTTTTATATTGTAATTTGGTAAAGTGAAGTGGGTTTCTACCAATTAAGCCCATTCTTGGTTGCAAATCATTAAATGAGTTAATTAATATCAAAAATTACCCATTTCCCATTTTAATTAAGCCTAAATATTCATTAAAGCCAAAATATTCAAAATTACAATTTTGCCCCTAAGGGTCCAAACTTTCATAATTTGTCAAATTTAAGTCAAATGACTTTGAAATTTTTATGTAACCTTACTGATAGGTCAATTAAAACATCAGAGGAGATAATGTGAATTTTCACAATTTAATTTAATTCATATAATTATTTTTATGCAAAAATATGCATCTTCAAACAAAATTTCAAAAGATGATCAAGACAATTCCTAATCACTTTAAATTTTTATGTAAGGTAGTCCTTGACCAGAAAGTCATTTGGCCAAAATTTCATAATTTTTT
>NW_018240513.1:113284-113696 GCF_001263595.1 Phalaenopsis equestris | reverse complement strand
ATCAAGCCTAACCATGGGTTGATGGCTGGCTTGGGACTCAACCCTAGGGTCTAAGGTGAGTCATGGCAAGGCTCATTTGATCATACCAAGCTCAATTGGTTTGGGTTTGGTCATAATTCCAAAAAGGTGCATATGGCCAAATCTTGTGTTTCGGCTGGATTAAGCATGTCGATTGGCCCAATTAAATATGGCATTTGGTGTAGGAGATCATGAGGAACAACTTTCATGAAGGATGAAAGTCATTTTGAGGTCAATTGGTTAATCAATTTGGTGGATTTTTTATTTTTGACCCATTTTAAGCATATTGGGCGAAGTTTGGGTCAAACTTGAGCTAGCCATGGGATAAGCTCAAATTGATTGTTGTGGTTGGTGAAGAACATCATAATGAACAACTTTCATGAAGGATGAAAGT
>NW_018240513.1:101510-112978 GCF_001263595.1 Phalaenopsis equestris | reverse complement strand
ATTTTTTTGGAATTTTTGGAATTTTTAGATTTTTAGTTCATGGAGGGGCATTTTGGTAATTTGGCCATTTTTGTCAGTTTTGGCAAATTTTGATGTATTCAAAGTGTTTGGAATGAGTTTTGATCAATTTTAGGTATTTTGGCAAAATTTGTGAATTTTGGTCAAATTTGGATCCCAAGGGCAGTTAGGTAATTTGGAGGTGCCTAGGGGCAAAAGACCAAGTTAGGCATTTAACATAGAATTGGATAGATATCCATTCTAAATGAACCATGGATCAATGAAATCCTCATTTTGGGTCTTTATGGATTGGTTTTAATTAGTGTATTGTGAAGATATAGTAAGGGTATAATGTACCTTAACTTCAAATCAACACCTAGGGTTAATCCTAAGGCCAAGTAACCCTATAAGAACTCTTCTTGAGCTTTCCCATAAGGATCTTACCTTTTAAATGCTAGAGGTTAAGACCAATATGTGGAATCTCAAGTTGAGCAAAGAGAAGAGTTTGAATTTCTAATGGTGGGGTACCTCTTCTAATTTTCTAAGACTGGTCAATAGGAAAGTCCTATGGCTAGACCTAGGCTACTAAAGAAGTTTTCTAGACCTCAACCAAAAGTGAGGTCAACATCTTCCTTTGCTCGAGATCACACAAATAGTAACAGAGGCTCACAATCATGGTTGTTGATACGGTGATCTTATCCGAGCGAGCAACGTATTAGGTGTGAAAAATCGTGCGAACTAGAAGAATTTGGATGATTGAATTAGGGTTGAACTTCGCAGGTCTCTATGAGCACCAAAATTTGATGCCCCATCCCCTCTAAAAAAATAAATTAGAGAGTTTTACTTGATGTTCCATATCAAATTTTTAGCAGACAGATTAGATTGTAGATATGACAACACCCAGAGATACAGTGAGGGGACTTTCCGTGGTTGGTGTGTTCCTCTTTTTGCTAGGAGCAAATGCAGAACTGATTCATCAGGCTCGTGCAGGGCAATCGTTCCATTATGCAGTACGAGACTGAGTTCATGATGTTGTCCATGTATGCACCTCAGTTAGTCTCCAATGCCAAGGAAAAGTGTCATCATTTTCTTTCTCAATTAAAGGAGGTCATCTGATAGCCTTTAATCCCTCTTGGCATTCAGGATTACTCAGCCGTTGTGGAGAGGGCGAGGAGGATAGAGATTGACTTACCGGCTACGCAAAGGCGTAGAGATTTTCAAAAAAGGAAATGAGATGATAGGTCCAGATCGGGACAGGCCGCCTAGTCTGTCTAATTTGAGCAGTCTAGAAAGAAGAAGCCTCAACCCAGAAGCAGTGGTACTTGTAGTGGCACTGGCATTAGCAATAGGAGTATAACCATATGTGTCAAGTGTTAAATGGCACGTTGAGAAAAATGTTTGTCATGCACTAACACCTATTTTTTATGCCATCAGTTCGGACACATGGCGAGGTCCTTAGGCCAAAGACCCCAAGTTGATGCCAGAGTTACTGTTCCACCAACTCAGAGGACTTTCGGTAGAAAAAGGTCAGTTGAGTCGTCAAGATCAGCTCCAGCTCCGAGTCAAACCTGTCAGGGCGTATAGCCTAAAGTATATGCACTGATTCAACAGAAAACAGAAAACTGACCTGACATCACTATTAGTATTTCATTATTTCAGCAGATTTGTCAAATCTTTATTTATTTCGAGACTTTTCTATTTTTCTTTATTATAGGTTATACATCTATCTAAAATAAATTGGTCCTAACTTTATTTGATATCATCACATTCATTTATCTCTAAAGATTTTGTGAAATCTGATGGATTGGAATCATTTAGAATGGTTAATGTCTTATCAATTTTTCTGTCTAATGGGTCTAGCATGATAGTTGATAATAGTTGTGTGAATCTAAGCATTGTAATAGAAGCTTCAAGGCGGATTTAGTTGTGCTATCACTAACTGAGTTTGAAGTGATCCTAGGGATGGAATGGCCATCCAATCATTTCACAACCATTGATCGCTCTATTAAAATAGTAAAATTCATCTAAATATGTGTTTGAATTCAGCAGGTGAAACCCTACACGTTGTTTTCTTAGTGTGATAAGGAGGGTACTCCGACCATCATTTCGCCTTGATAATTCCAAACACTCGGGTCAGGTCGTGGCAAAATATGTATATAAAATTATGCAGTTGTTCGTAGTTATAAGTATCACGATGGCAGGTTTCATGCTGTAAGATAGTTGGAGCATACCGGTATACATAAGGGTATATCATGAGAGTTGACAAACACAGGAAGTGCCCTTCTTGCAGCTGCCGGAATCTTTTTCAGATTTTCAAGAGCTGTTTGAATTGAAGCTTTCATGTAACTGGAGCACAAATGTTCCAATGCAACATAATGTTCCAATTCAAAATTTGAAGTTTCCAACTCATTTCTGCATTCACTGCATTTAGCAGAAAGCTTCGCAAGATATAACCAATCAGCATCAACCATATGGCGTATTGTAAGAGCATTCTCCTGACTAATTCTACAAAACTGACAAAACTTTCTCGCATTTGCTTCTGGGTTTTTATTGAACTCATTTAATTTGGAAGAAATACCATCTTTTCTTCCAGAAAGGTTCCAGGTCACTAAGAATCTGCGCATAAAATGGTAGGACTGGCCAGGATAAATCTGTGCATTTGATGGACTAGAAACTTGAGCCCCATACCCTGAATCATAAGCCTCTCCAACTCCACTTTGTGAACAAAAATTGCCATATTCTTCCATTTGTAGTGAACGAATGCTGTTATATGTTAACTGACTGATAATATCCAGTTGCTCTGCCTCTCTTAGCATGGCTTCAGATGATGTTGCATGCAGAAAAGGTATATTATGGGTTTCTGTGACAAATTTATCAGAATTGAACTTCGCATTTCTGATGATCTGTTCAATCACACGGTACAACGAAGTGTCTTCTTCGTAATAGAAGTTAGATAGGAGCAGCTTTGAGGGAAAAGGAGATTCTGGAGAACAGCATACAATGACTTTTTTGCCTTTAGACCGAGGAGCTGCACAGAGATAACAACCAGCTACAGTCAGAGACGTCTGCAGGAAATTCAGAAGGAAAAAAACAAATATTACGAAATGAATTATTTAAAACAAGCATATATCAGAAAATGAAATGATATTAACACACTAGTATATGAGATAATGAACCTTGAAATTTGTAAATAATATCTTAACTAACGCTTTGAGGAGAAATAAATCATTTTTTGCAGTAACAACAGAGGTCTGAATCGCTTACGAATCAAAGAGCACAAAAGAAGAAACTCAAGAACCTTGTGATAGACTGGCACCTTGCCAGCCAAATAATCTAAAGATTTATTTTGGGCAAGGAGCTAAAAGAGCAATTTAGTAATTTATTATTTATTATTGTGGGTTATAAATAGGCCTAATATGTTTGGGTTAGGTTTATGATGAGATTGTTGTTTTGAGTCGTAGGGTTAATGCTTGGGAGAGATCACCTACCTCTCGAATTGTAAATGCTAGGGTTAGTGTTTGGGTGAGATCGACTAACTCACGAATTGTAGGTCCTTATCTTCATGTATTTGGAGTTGTATTGCTTTAATTTGATATTAACGGAATAAAATCTATTATATCTACCCTAATTTCTATGGAAATTATTCTTCCATTGGTATCAAATTAATATCAGAACATTTGATTCTGGGAAGGATCATTTACGTGAACTTACTTTGGTTTTTCCCTAATATGTGGGGAACAATTGCAGAGTAGAAGGATTGCGACATAGAAGGCATACAAAATCGCAGCTTACAGAGCGTCATGAGAAACATTCGCGACCACAAACAGGCAGGAACACTGCTTAAAGAGAGAAGGATCGCGAGTGGCTGCAATCAAAAGGATTCGTGCGTCATCAGAGCAGCATCGCTGCTTTAGGTGAATCTGGAGCCGCAACATCAAGCGAAGGAACCCATAGTGAACTCGAGCGGCAGCACTTGAAAGGAGTAATGCAAAATCCAGACGGTTGGAATGAAAAAACATGTGGGATTTAGCAAATGAGTCACTAGTATTTTCAAGCAACAGCATCTAGATGAAATATGCAACATTGTGCTGTTTGGAACAAGCGAAAACAAGTGAAACAGAACAGTGTGTGATTCGGTCTAAAGAAGATAGATTACAGGGAACCATGGTGGATGAGACCTCAATGGAGAGTTGCATCCAACTATGTTGGTGAACTTTGTTGATGACGCCTTCCAGAAAAAAGACGATTCAGAAGTAATTATGAAAACGAGGAAGGTGAAAAAAACCGAGGATTTTGAAGGGAACAAATTTTGACAATGCAGAGTATTCAAGAGGGAGACAAGATGGTGGTGTTTCATGGTGAACCTAGTTTATGCAAGACTTTGGTGAAACTCAAGACCATGGTGAGGGCAATTCAGGATGAAGGGCTGAGATTATTGATCGAGTTACATAGTATGAAAGAGATATGATATAGAGTTGACAGAGATTCTAGTGATCAATAAACTACAAGATGAGTTATTTGGGGTTGCAGCTCCAATATTGAATGGAAGTCAAGGCACCATCAGATTCTGATGCCGCCAAAGGATGTGCACAAGGTGTCATTTCAAACATATGAGGGTCACTATGAATTTTTTTATTAAATGAAAAGAATTACCAGATAATGACGCTAGGTGGGAGACATACAACTTGATCCAACAACAATTTTTTCCCTTCCACTACAAGGACAAGATGTTTTTTTGGGAGGAGAGTAATGATAAACTGCTAGCTAGCCCACCAAATAATTTGAAAAGTTAATTTAGGCACAAGGCTAAACGGGCAATTTAGTAATTTATTATTTATTATTGTAGGATATAAAATAAGGCTAATATGTTTGGGGTTAGGACGATGATGAGATTGTCGTCTTGAGTCTTAGGGTTAGAGTTTAGAAGAGAAAGCCTACCTCTCAAATGGTATGTGCTAGGGTTATGGTTTGGCAGAGATCAGTTACCTCTCAAATTGTAAGTGCTTATCTTTATGTATTTGAAGTTGTATTATTTTGATTTGATATCGGCGGAATAAAATTTATGATTTCTGCCCTTATTTATGTGAAAATTTGTCTCCGATTCATATCAACTTGCAGCATAAAGATTATCTTATCAAATAAGAATCTCACAACACAAAAATTATCTCACACAAAAAACCTTCTTGCCTATACCATCAACTCTTCTAAATCTTCCAAAAAACCTAGTCGCCAAACAGGTATGTGAGGAAGAATAGAAAGTTTTTATATGAGGATTGCCAATGCCACTAGCTTGATTGCATATTAACAAAATTCATCCTATGTGCAAAGCAGAAACCTGCCTTCTTTAGAAATGCAGAGACACTTCACATAAATACCAGGAACAAATATTTCTCATATTGCGAAACTCTTAGAGGCCATAAATCTCAATTCCTATGATTCTATAATAAGCCACAATAGATGAAAAAAAAGTCCATGAAATAAGATTGTGGGCACCGAGAATCAATGCATAACTCTTCTGAGAAAATTTGTGATTCTGGGTCAAATTTTGAAAAAGAGCATATTAGATTTTGAGCAAAGCACTACCTAAATATTTTGCCCTCATTTTGTGAAGGCTTTATAATTTGGTTTTAGATTTATCATAAATTTGAATCATTATAATTAGTTACCCCTCTCGATCATGAACTAAAAGTTTTGATTAAAGCAAATCACTAAATGTTAAGTGCTTAGTATTTAGTAACAGCAATTTATTTTTCAAAAAGAAAAAATATATATTGTCAATTGCTTTAGGCAAATGGTGAGGGGACTGATGACAAACTCGATCAAGATCCCATGATTCCATAATCTTAAGTTAGTGTGATCTCTGGCCTATTTATTCAATAAAGGTAATGTACCTTATAGACCTTAAGTGAATGTTTGTCAAAAAAGAAGTGAGGAGAGGCAAATGCAAGAAATCAAATGCACGAGTAAGAACCATGAGGATGTGCCATGGGCAAAGCAGGCCCAAGCAAGCAATGGAGAACAAGAGTTCAAGAGTTAGGATGACAATACAGTACTACAATAAATTAATCTTTCAAGGAAATAAATAACCATGGCAACATATCCATCTTAAACATTAAGAAATATTTTAAAAAACATTAAGATTAAATATTGGGCACATGCTAAAAACTTAATATGAAAAATAATTTGAACACCATATTTGTCCTGCATCATTGGTTTATTCTAGAGTTTTATAAAGAACTAAACAGAATGCTGATGAATTGCCAGCATTGATTAGCATCGAAGAGGCAAGAAAGTTAGATACCCTACATCAGTTGCCAAACCAACATCAAGTTTCATGCGTGTAGTGATGAACTAGCAATGTGCTTCATGAAAAGATGATGTTGATTATGATCACATAGAAAAAGTGATGAAAAAAACTTTGAGCCTAAGAACTGATCAAGATTACCATGCGGGCCCAAGATAGAGCTATGTGACTAGTTAGACTTCAAGCCACCCAGTTAGGCCTTACTTGGAGGAGAGAAGGGAAAAAGATGGCTGCAGCTGAGAAAATTGGATTGCACTTGAAGTTGGCAATCATTGGCAGGGTAGGAGAGCAGATGGGATATGACAACTATTATTTAATGCAGACAGAAGAATATCAAGGTGGGTACACTTAATAAAAGTAACATGGCATGGTAGGATATAGAAGAGTTTGATTTGCTGAGCCAAAAAATTTGAAGCTGCATGCTTTAAGGCGGCCGAAGTGGAAGTGCTACAACTAAGGACATCAAAGGAGAAAGGTTAGATATAAAGGGGATGCTACTTTGGTATAAAGATCAAGTGACGTGTTTGAATGCATTTCTATTTCATTATTTGGCTTGAAGTTGATGAGATTGCTTTTATAGTTCTTTTCCTTCACAAATCTGACATGAAATAATTGAAATTGAATTGTCGAATTTACTTTGCATGTACTTTCTCTAGACCATATTTCATATGTTGCATAAAAAAGGTCCAAATGCACCAAAATATTATTGGTTAAACAAAAGCTATTGTTATTAATATTAGCCAGTTATGCATAAACATTTAAACATAATTTTCTTTGATAGAAATGGTCCTGATCTATCATAAAATAAAATTCAAAATCTGACAGCATTACATAAAGAACACCAGTCTCGAATAATTTTAATGATCAGTCAGTAGAAAAGATGGTCAGATAGTATTAGCAACTGCATTTCCTATCATCATCAGTAATAAAAAATGAAGATACTTTGATAGCAGATCTCCTCATGAAATTTAGTTTGATTATGCAAATAATTTAATTTCTTAACTGTATCTATCGAGGAATTTTCAAGTAAGAACATTAGTAAAGAAAAAAAAAATTTATAGTTGCAAAAGTCCGTAGGAACAATAAATCATATTATCTGAATGTTAAAGCAATTTAACCGGTCAGTTACTCGAAAAATTAAGGAGGATACAAATAAATAGAACTGGCATGATAAATCTTCATGGACCTTGCAAGGGATGTTTCGGACATACTGAAGTAGTAGCTTCATAGCACTGCCACGAATTGGCCTTTGTCTTTGTGAGATGAACTGTTTAACGAAGAAGAAACATTTCCAAGAAGGGTTGAGCAAACCTTGATAGTTGTTTGAGGAGAATATTGTATATTAAAGTGCTTCTTGAGCAAAAGATGTTACCGTAGTAAGTGGCATACCTGCAAGATCATTACTAGAAATTTTGAAAGAGGTAGATCATCAACGTTTGATGGATCAAGCTTCTCAAGATCAACAATGCCATAACCTTCCTGCAATATGATTAAAATTGCAAATTTTAGTAAAATAAAATTTGAATAAGACAATCCATTATAATCTGCATTAATTGCAACAACAAAAATATCCAAAGGTCCTTGATGTTTGGCTTCACATTGCACCACAACTTAATCAAATTATGATGAAAATGAGTAATATTTGATTTTAAAACAAAGATTAGATTGATAAATAGGATTTATGGCAGAGAATGGAAGGGCTTATACATGGGGGGCACATTGATTAAAAGACATAAATATCACATGTTTTTTGCAGAAAATTATAAAAACGTTAAGTTAACAATAAAGTTTTTGTAGGGGTAACAGTGAGAAAACATTGAAAAATAAATTTATTGAGTTTAATGTAATTAATCATAAGAATAGTGTAACTGTAGTTACTGATTAGGCCCCTCAAGTTCAATTAAAACAAAATTCTAAAATCAATTTTATGGGAACATGAATAAAATATTATATGAGGGGAATAAAGAATAATTATTAATGATTACAAAAAATAGCCATTAAGATTCAAGTAGGATGCGTTATGAGATTGATGAAAACACTGTAAGGATTTACATAGGCCATATATTAAAAACAAACAAGAGAATGTTGAAGTGGATCCAAAGGAACAACAAATAGGCCTACAAAGACAATTCACTAGATCTCTAGCTAAAGCCTAATTCAAATCAAGAAAAAAAAAATGCCTAGTTAATGTGGCCACTCTCCCTCCATTTTCATATATATAATTTTTTTTTTTTTTTTGGAATGATGTTAATGGCTGAAAATAACCAGCACTCTATGAAGGAAATTATCTTTTGGCAATTTGCAGATATATTTCAGTTTTATTAACTTGGATTGAAATTTTGGTGTATTATTCTTGAATTTTGTTGACGGGATATCTAGTTTTCCAACACAGCTTACCTTGGTTTCCAACAACTAAGGTTACTCATTCTCTTCTTCTTCATAGTAGATATCATTTCCAAACATCCTCCAAGCCTCCAACCATTCTTCATAAGTCTCCACCATCAGTCTAACCATCTGTGTAACGTGCCATTTCTCTTACCTGGAGAGAGGAATCGATGAGCCAAGTAGAGGGAGAGAAATCGAAGAACCAAGGAGAGGGAGGAAAAACAAAGAGCTGAGCAGGGGAAAAGGAAACGAGGGGAGATCGGAAATCCAAAGAGGTGATGTTCGCCCTATAAAATGTCGCGAGAGGCGGGAGCTCTTGTTCGTGCAGTTAGAGAGCAGAGGAAGGTGGAAGGAGAGGTGTTGTGTGATTTCTTACCTCACAAAATGACGTCGTGCACTGAGCTTGAAGGAAGAAGAGGATAGCTGCATTTCTTTGCTTCATCAAGCCGCGACTAAAGATAGAAGTATGGGAGCCGAGCATTGAGTGCGACAAATTTGTCGTGCCCTGATTTGCGATAAGAAGATGATGTTGAAGAAGGAAGGAGCGGTTTTGTCAAGAGGAGGGAGGGGAACCTCGCGTGGATGCTGTCGTGCAAAAGAGGAGGTCATGCCACCATTCGAACGCAGAGAAGAATGGGGTTGCTTGCATTCCACTTGACCTGATGTGCCTAACCACTCGATTCCTACCTTCCACTGCTCTCTAACTGCACGAACGAGAGCTCCCGCCTCTCGCAACAATTTATAGGGAGAGCATAACCTCTTTGGCTTCCCGACCTCCCCTCGTTTCCTCTTCCCCTGCTCAGCTCTTTGTTTTTCCTCCCTCTCCTTGGTTCTTCGATTTCTCTCCCTCTCCTTGGCTCCTCGATTGCTCTCCCCAGGTAATAGAAACAACACGTTAAACAGATGGCTGGATTGAAGGTGGAGACTTAATTAGGATTACATAAAATAAAATAATGGAATTTAATACTTAAATAATTAAAAGTTAATAGTTTATTAAAAAAAATTAATTAATTAAATTTTATGTCATTTTAGGCTTCCAAATTTAGAAGAGTCGGTCTTAAAGCAAATTACTCGATATCAAGGTGAGTGTACTCATATTCTTTTGCTATAGTAATATTTTGTTTCTTCTTGAACAAATACATTTAGTGCCACTGTTATAGCAATGCATATTCATGATTTATGGTTCTATTAAATTTTGTTCATATTATAAGAATGATTTGTATGCTCAGCTTCGTTAAAATTATCATAAATATTGAGTCTTGTACAGATTGCATGCAAATGAGACTGAAATATTCATTATTAGAAAGTGAAATTTTATTGTATACTTACATGTGCATGTTTGACTATAATTTAGTCACCTATATGTGATATTAGCGGGGGGAATGCTAAGGTATCTGAGCACATAAATAGAAAAGAAAATTGATACTGAAGTACCTTAAATGATATAATATTTATATTGTACTCTTGTGGTAGTTATACAGATACAAAGTGATGTATATTATTAATATAGTAGCATTCTTTGAATAACATCAAATATTTAAATTGATTTATTAAACGCTTAACTAACATGTATATTATTTTTTTCTTTGTATTACTAGTATTTAAAAGTATGAGTATTTACAAGCTTATTTAGCATATTATTATTTTAAGCTAAATGTTCAGGTTAATTAAGTTATTAAAAGATGAGCAATATAATGGATAAGATGCAGGTAAACTGTTATGAGATAAAATTCAAATTATACAGACTTAAATTAATTTTTTTAGTGAAATTTTCATTTGTAAAATATTATTTATAGAGAATGAATATAAAAATTTAGTTCCCACCATCCGACCGTTTATACCAGTCTTGGTGAATTCCAAACCATGATCCGAGTCGTGACAAAACTGCTATCAGAACAAAAGATTTAGGATTAATTAATAAAATCTTAATGAAAGAGCCAAAAGGATAATTATAAGAAAATTTTACTAATAATAAAAATTATAAATTAAAATTTACTCAAATTAATAAGTATATCCATTCAGGCATACTAATACACCAAAATTATAGAAGGGAGTCCGATAGAAAATTTATGGAAATATGATGTTGACCTGCTTAATGATATGTGACTTGCGATCCATTTAAAGATAAAATTTTTGTAAGTGGGAAAAATTGTAACGTCATGTTTCTGTTACCCGGGGAAAAGAATCAAAGAGCAAAGGAGAGGTAGAAGAATCGAATATCCAAGAGAGGGAGAGGAATCGAAGAGCTAAGGAGAGGGAGAGGAAACGAAGAGCTAAGCAAGGGAAGAAGAAACAAGGGGAGGTCAGAAAGTCAAAGAGGTGATGTTCGCCCCATAAATTATAGCGAGAGGCGGAAGTTCTCGTTCGTGCAGTCAGATAGCAGAGGAAGGAGGGGTATTGCGTGTTTTCTTACCAGAGGAAATGATGTTGTGCGATGCGCTCGACTGAAGATGAGGACCACCGAGAATACAGATTGCTTGCAAATGAGACTGAAATATTCATTATTAGAAAGTGAATTTTATTGTATGATTGCATATGCATATTTGGTTATGATGAAGACACTCATTTATGGTACTAGTGAAGGAACGCTAAAGTACTTGTGCACATAAATGGAAGCATCAGATATTTATATTGATTTATTAAAAGTTTAACTAACATACATATTACTTTCTTCTCCCTCGTATTACTATAGTTTAGGAGTATAAGTATTCACTGATTTTTTTAGTTTATTATTATTTTAAAATAACTTTTCAGATTAATTAAATGATTAAAAGAAGAGCGG
>NW_018240513.1:35922-101491 GCF_001263595.1 Phalaenopsis equestris | reverse complement strand
AAGAGCGGTAGAAGGATAAGACATTGGCAACCTATTATGAGGTAAAATTCAAACTATTCGTCTTAAATTAATTTTCTTTAGTAACTCTTTCATTTCTAATATGTTATTTATAAAGAATAAATATAGAAAACTTAGTTCTTACAGCCAGACCGTCTGTATCCGTCTTGATAAATTTCAAGCCTTGGGTCGGGTCATGACAATCGGCCTCTCCAATTTACTTACTGATCAAAACCTAATTCAATATCTTAGCCTCTAGATCCCCGCACACACCTCATCTCATCTTCAACTCTAAATCTATTCTTAATCATCTCAATTCATTCCCCCTAAATTTAATCCACCATCTAATAACCCCTCACAACCTCATAATAAACTACTAAAACTATCTAACGCTTGAGCCACCCCTGAGCCCCTTGGACTTAATTTTGGAAGAAATCAATTTCCACTTTAAATTCATTTACCTGTCGCGACCCAAATCGGGCCGCCGGACAATAAGATTTACTTTTTTTTATTTTTTATAACTAAATATTAATAAATCAAAGAGTCACTAGTCAAATTAAATTAAAGTATTATAATTAAATTTACCTAGTTATTGGTTGTCCACATTTTCTATAAGCATTTTTTTTTCTATCGCTCATCTTTTAATAACATAATTAAACATGAAATATTAGTTTAAAAGTAATAATAAGCTAAACAAAACTAATGAATACTCATACTCACTCGTACCCTTGAACTAGAGTATTACAAGAAAAACTAAAGCAATATGCATGTCTATTTAGCCTGTTAAGCTTCTTAATAAATCATAATACACATTTCAAATATTATTTAATGAATTTTACTATATCAATGGCATATCTATATCATTTTATAGTTGTACAACTGTCATAGAAGTAGCGTCTAAAATTTTATACCAATTAAGAGACTTTAAAATAACAGTAAGCTAAACAAAGTTAGTGAATACACATACTCACTCATACCCTTGAATTAGAGTATTGCAAGAAAAAATAAAACAATATGCATGTATTTTAAGCTTCTTAATAAATCATAATACACATTTGAAGTATTATTTAATGAAATCTTACTATATCACTAGCTATTTATATCATTTTATATTTGTACAACTGTCATAGAAACACCGTCTAAAAATTTATACCAATTAAGATACTTTAAAATAACATTAAGCTAAACAAAGCTAGTAAGTACTCATACTCACTCATACCCTTGAACTAGAGTATTGCAAGAGAAAATAAAATAATATGCATGTATGTTAAGCTTCTTAATAAATCATAATACACATTTGAAATATTATTTAATAAATCTTACTATATCAATAGCATTTCTATATAATTTTATATTTGTACAACTGTCATAGAAACACCATCTACAAATTTATACCAATTAAGATAGTTTAATATTAATATCCTTTTCCATTTACATTTACGGGTATCTTTGTGTTTCCCTGCTAGTACATAAAGGGGTGACTCCATCATAGTCAGTCATGTACATACAATCACTCAGCATTGCATATCATTCATGTGCTTATCTTACTGAATTCAATATATATATATATATATATAGCAATAACCAATGCATGATATTAAGTAGATACAAACATTCATAATAATGAAACCAATAAGTAAAAGAACATATAAATCAAAATAAAACTTACACAAGTATCATCAACTACTAATGCAAAATAATTCTTCTTATTGCAAGGTAATATTGGGTAAAACTGAAGGAAGACGACGCAACTCACAATTAAAGATTTTGATTTCAGATACAGGCAAGTTTAAGTTTGATAGACAATGACTGAATTTAATTGTGCCTCCAGGTTGATTTGAGTTGAATCTATTAAATTTATAAGATATTTTTTAAATTAACAGTTATTATATTTATATCTAATATTACTTTATAAAAGTTATGTATATAATATAAGTGTACACACATGTGCACATAGAGCACAAATATTTTTTCTAACTTGTGTGTATATGAATACATACAATTATCAAGTGTGAACTTCTAAAATGTATATGTGCAAAAACACGCCTATAAATGTGAATTGAACTCTTGAGTAATTCAGTTTTTGAGTCAAAGCAAATCAACTAAAAACCAATAGAATTCAAGCAATGATTGAGCATGCTTCGAGTGTTTTGACATAATTATCACCACTGATAGTGCCTGTAAGGTGGTTCCAAGAGAAAAGTTATCAACATAACAAAGAATAGTAACCATGGTTGTATTACTTTTACAACAAATAAAGCTTTATCCCACTAAGTGGGGTTGGCTACATGAATCCTTTTTCTCCATTGTGTCATATTTAGTGCCATATTTTTCATAGTGTCATATTTAGTGCCATATTTTTATTTATTTCTAATAAATTAAGATCATTTTTTTATACAATATGCTCAAGTCTTCCTAGGTCTACCTCTTTCTTAACTAAAATGTCTACTCCCCTCGTCGGATCATCAGATGGTCGACGTTTAATGTGACCAAACCATCCAAATATAAATAAATAATAATTAAATGTAATTATATTAGAATAAGATGATGAGTTAAAAATGCAAGATGTAAAATCAACCACAATGGGTACCTATGAAAAATGAAAATTTAAAGATAAATAAATTTGACATGAAATAAAATACTTAGCTACAATATAAAATTGTGAGTAGTTTTGGGACTGCCTATAAATAGATCAAACATAAATTGATGATAAAATAAATAAATAAATAATGCTATAAATTTGCGATTCAAAGTTAAAAAAAGAAACTATTAAAAAAATATCTTTAGAAGCAAAAGATTTTATAGAGGTTATAAGACAAGTAAAGCTATTGATGAATTGTATAGTAGACTGGGTACTTAAGGCAAGAAAAATGAGATTTAGAGATCTTGATCAAGTTAAATTTATTATATCATAAAGCTACTGTTTTGAGAAACTATTATGCAAAAGTTTAAGGGGACATATTTTTAAGTAGAACAATGAGAAATAAATAAAGAGTGTTGTAATTGATCCAAAAATGTGAATTTGAGTTAGTTTTTGAAAAGAATAATATATAAAGATAAAGCTTTAGGTCAATATGGAATGCTAATTAAGGTTTAGAGTGTCATGAAAATATTAATATAGTTTTGTTAACAAAACCTCCAAAAAAATCTTAAGGGCCAAATGCATGCTAGATAATTGAAGAAATATTTTGGCGTACATATTTAGGAGTAATACAAATATTATTATGGTAATCATACAACAACAACAACCATAACAAAAAAGCCTTAATCCCATTATGTGGGGTCGGCTACATGAATCATTTTTCTCCATTGTGTCATATTTAGTGTCATATTTTCATCTAGTTCTAATAAATTAAGATCATTTTTTATGCAATAAGCCCAAGTCTTTATTAATACAAACATTATATGGAAGAAGTAACTGATTATAGCTTAAGAAAAAAACATTAACTAAATCGGTTTAATTCTAGAAAGATCTACATTGGTGACTTCTGTACTAAATTGACATAAATTATTGAAAGAAAAACATCTTCATATTATTTATATTGATCATAGAAAAGCATACAATCTACTACAATAATTGATTTCATGGAAATTTAGAAGAAAAATGTATGCCTAGAGAAGAAGGATATGTATAAAGATGAGGCAAATAGTACTATAAATACTTTTAGAGTAATAAAAGAGCTTTAAAAATGACAGAATTAGATTAAAGATCATTATTAGGTTTAGGTTTGGTTGTCGGAGAGGGATGCGAAAAATACTCAATGAGTAGCATTTGTACATCCTATTTGCATATAACATATAATAGATGGAAAAATTCTAAGACCCTATTTGGGATCACTTTTTTTTTCTATTTTTATTTTTATTTTTATTCTGTTTTATTTTTATTTATTGTGCTTCCATTCCCAAAGCAACCTTCCAGTACACTATTCCTTCCAGTTCAGAAACCCACAACAACCATTCTACCCTTCTCTCAACCAGAAGGCCCTCTACAACCCCCACTAACCTCGCCGGCGACAATGATTTGGCGGCGTCGGTCGCCATGGATTCAACCGACCGTGGTGGCCCTGCTCCTCCAACCAAGCGTCAAGACATGGTCATTGTCAATCCTAGCCGCGAGTTTTCTGTCGCCCTACAATGGGCTCCCTCCCACGCCATCTTCGAACAAGATGAACTTATTCTCCTCCACATTGAGACGCCAATTCCAATCGGCTTTCCTCCACCGGTCGGCATCGTTGGGAAGCGTCGGAAGCCAGTAGCACCATCACCGGAGGCAGGGGAGGGGGGTGATGCAGGGGTGTATGAGTTCTTGGAGGTGATGAAAGAAGCTTGCGAAGCAGCGCAACTGAAGGTTCTATCCTTGGGAAAAACGGCGACGATTCTATCGCAGATGCCATTTATGTTGCTCTTCTTAAAACTTGGATGGACAAGCAACTGAGAATTAGGAGCGGCTCCAAAAAAAAATATGTTTTTGAAACAAAAAGAATACAATTTATGTGTTTTTGATGTTTTGAAAACAGGCCTCATGTATTTTAAAAACACAATAAAAAGAAAGAAAATAAAAAACAAACAAAACACTTTTTTGTTTGTTTTCAGCAGTTTTTTTTTTTCAAAAATAAAAAACAGAAAACAAAAATTGATACCAAACAACCCCTAAGTAAATACAAGGTTAAGAAAATGACAGAAAAGTTTGTAAGTGGCCTAGGATTATGATCATACACACATGGTACATTTTATTCACTTTAACGGATGTGAATTGATATGATGTCAGAGTTGACCCAAATAACGATGGGAAATGCAAATTTTATTGTTGAAATCAAATAAGGTTACAACCAAAACACTTGGGAATAGGAAATGACAGAACACACAACACAAATTCAAACTAAGGCTTAGGTGGCAGTTTTGCAATTTAACGAGAAGTAATAAGTATGGAGGGCTGGATGGTCGAAAATCTACATGTTGCGTTTAGTTGGATGGTAAGGAGAGCAGAAAGGGTTGTAGTAGGGGTTGTGGTAGGGAGGCATAGGTCTGAAAAGGGCAGCAGCAATGTGGGAGGCAGTTGGAAGGGGTCGGCAGCAGGTTACGTGGCGGCTGGAAGGGGTCAGCAGCAGGTTACGTGGCGGTTGGAAGGAACAACAGCTAGGTAGTAGGCAGAGGGAAGGTAGGCGGAGGGGAAAAAAATGTCAAAAGAGGTTGTTTTCCTTGAAATGCTACAACAAATACGTTGGTAAATGCAATGGAGGAAAGGTTGCAGATGATAGGAAGGTCGAAGATAATCACCATCTCAGCACAAGATATCCACTCACATTTGGATACAACCCTATAAGGAAATACACGGGATGCTGACAGCTGTCCCGATAGAAAACATATGCCAAAACTGAAAACTTAAAACACAGTGAAACGGGTGCTTGGATTAGCGCCTGAAATCGGGTGCAGAACAGCGCCCCGGAGAGGCCGCCTCGAAACAGCCGGGTCGAAGCCTCGTAAAACCACACGAAGCAAAGCAAGGAACTGTGGCTTTGCAAAGGCCGGAGAACCCGCAACAAAGAGGAAAATCACGAATTATCGCGTTCCAGATAGGCTATTCGCACTAGAGTTTTTCTGGAAAGTGATTTTTGGATTCTTCTTGGCGTCCCACCTATCCCTTTTGTGTAGATGTTTCTCCTGAGCCTATAAATTGTTGTCCTTGTGTATGTGGAAGTCAGATTTGAGTTGTGTTTGAGTTTAGCTTCAGATTTCTTGTGTGAAGTCTCATTCCTCTTTTTGGGGTTGTATCCGAGGAGGTGGTCGTGCTCTAACTGTATCCTCTCTGAGATGATGATTGTATCCCCCCTTTCTACTCTTCTAAACCTTCTTCTCTCAACCCCTCTACTGTCGAACTCTCCCACCATCACCCGACACCCAACCATTCCCTCTTCCTGCAAGTTATCATTACTGTGTCCCATCAACCTAACTTCTTTGAAGCTCCTCGCAACCACCCCACTACTGTTGTTGACCACCTACAACCCTTCCCACTTATTGTTCATATAGTTTTGCACCTTACCATCGCTACCGCCCGCCTTCCATAATTGTCGTCATCCCTCCTAATCATTCATATTCCTCTAGTCGACCTCCACCACCCATTGAGTTACATTTAGGAGTGTGGTTTGTGTCGTCTAATGTCTTGTGTTGTTATTTCCGTTTCAGTCATGTTATAATCCTATTTCAATATTAATGAAAGTTTGTTTTTTTGTATTTCCACTATTTTTCCTACTAGTTCGGGTATCATTTGGTATCGAAACTAGTCCAACCCTAATCTTATCCTAGGATTTCCAAGCATCCACCCCTACCCAAACCACCTCCACCCAAATTTTCTTCTAATTCCAACCCTACTCATGCCACCGCAAAGAGGTATATTGGACTCAACCCGGGAAGAGATTCAACGAGAAATTCATCGTCTAGAATGGAGACTAGCAAAGCTGGATGACGAAAGTAGAGAACAGGTTACCTTCGTTCGTGATCGAGAGAGTCAAAGAGAAGACAATGACGAGAAATGAATCCGTTCCACAAGGAAGATCACAGTAACAAGGAATATCAACCACACTGTTTTGGTATCCAATATCAAAGGAGGCTGAGAGAAGAGGCTCATTGTGCATGTCAACAAGACTTTGGCATCATGATGGACCTCCCAAAGTTCGAGGGAAGCATGGACCCCGATGAGTTTATTGACTGGAACAAATTCTCGACTATAAAGATTTACCATAAGACAAACGGGTCAAACTACCCACTATTAAGTTGAACAAAAGCGCTTCCCTATGGTGGGAAAATATGAAAAGGCAGAAGAAAAGGGAAGGCAGTTGGGAGAAGATGAAGAAGTTAATGCAAAAAAAGTACCTCCCACCCCACTATTGCCAGGATATACTTTTGAAGCTCCACAACTTGCAGCAGAGAAAACCTTCAGTTGAGGAATTCACAGCTTAATTCAACCACTTGCAACTGAAATGTGAACTAACGGCCAGAGGAACATACGATAGTCAAATATCTCGGAGGTCTGAAACTCACCATCAGCAATGTGGTACAGTTACAACTATACTGGACGCTAGGGGATGTCCAAACATTAGCCTTGAAGAAGGAAAGACAACAAAGGCAGAGTCGACAACAATCATCTTTCAAGCAACAACCTTCAGGTAGGCTGTCACCTACAATTACTACAACCGGCAGAGATCTCTCAGGAAACACAGGCAAGCCCGGACAGGGGAATGACACTATGGATCATAGCGGGAAGAAACTGGAAAAGGGAAAATCCTCCAGCACGTCGTCGACTAGGAAGTGCTACCGATGTCATAGCTACAATCACATTGCCTCCAGCTGCCCACGAGCATGGTAGTCACATTCGCAGTTCAAGGCGTCGTAGAAGAACTTAGCAATGAAGAGAAAGTCGAGGAACAGGGTGAGGAGTATTAGCTTCCCCTATAAGAAGGAGAGGCGCTCGTGATTCGACGAATCCTACAAACCAAGGACACGAGAGATCCGCAGTGGCTTTGCCACAACATATTCTACACTGACTGCACAATGAATGGAAATGTATGCAGTCTCATCATCAACGACGGAAGCAGCAAGAATGTGGCGTCAGTACAGATGGTAAAGAAATTAGGACTCGCAACTTAGAGACATTCCAAGCAATATTTACTGGCGTGGCTGAAGAAGGAGAATCAAGTTAGCATCGACCAAAGTTGCTTGGTAGAATTTTAGATCGGAGACCAACTATAAGACCAGATGTGGTGTGACATGGTCCCTATGGATGTCTGTCATTCTTTGTTGGGAGAGCCTTGGCAATATTACCGAAGGAATCAGCACGACGGATATAAAAACACATATTCATTCACCAAGAACGGGAAGCGCATCACCCTCCTTCCCTCAACAGATTCTGAGGTCACAGAATCCCTTTTAAGCAAGACAACGTCAGTAGAACCAATTTTAGTAATGACACCAGACAAGGGGACTGAGACACCAGCCCCCGATACTGTACAAAACAGTCGAGATTATATCAAGACAACGTCGTACCAGCAAAACCACCGTCGTGTGAAAGGGTCAAATTGCTCTCACTGCACGCTCGTTTGAACCGATCATGGGATACTTTTGGAAGTTTCATCAGTATAGGCGTGGTCTACAGCCCCAGAAGGACAGATCGATATGGACATCTACTCGGAAGCTGGGGAAGACCCTCAAATACCTCGAGCAACAGTGCAGTCGCCAGTGAGATCCAGGTTGCTGAAAACAAAACAGAAGCTTTGACCAACAAAGTTGAAGCTCTCCCAACCCCATGAAATTGACGTTGGCGCTTGGATTAGCGCCTGAAATCGGGCACAAAACAACGTCGCGGAGGAGGGTGAGGGTGCTTCGAAACAGAGGGGTCGAAGCCACGCAAAACAGCGTGAAGCGAAGCGGGGACCTGCGGCTTCGCAAAGGCAGAAGAACCCACGACAAGGAGGGGAATCACGAATTCTCACGATCCAGCTAGACTATTCGCATAAGATTTTCGTTGGAAAGTGATTTATGAATTCTTCTTGACTTCCCACCCATCCCAATTGTGCAGATGTTTCTCTTGAGCTTATAAATTGCTGTCCTTGTGTATGTGGGAGTCAAATTTGAGTTGTATTTAAGTGTAGCTTTAGATTTCCTGCGAGGAGTCTCTTCTCCTTTTTGGGGTTGTATCCGAAGAGGTGGTGATTGTGCTCCGGTTGTATCCTCTCCGAGGTGGTGATTGTATCCCCCCTTTCTATCCTTCCAAACCTTCTCATCTTCGCTCCTCTACCGCCGAAACCTAACCATTCCCCCTTTATGTAGGTTATTACTATTGTCCCGCCTTCCTAAATCCTTCAAACTCCTCCCAACCACCCCACTGCCGTTGCCGACCACCTATAACCCTTCCCACATATTGTTCCTATAGTTCCACACCTTCACTTCACTACCACCCGCCTTCCGTAACTGTTGTCATCCCTCCTAATCATTTCTATTCCTCCAATCAACCTCCACCACCCATTGGGTTACATTTAGGAGTGTTGTTTGTGTCGTCTTATGTCTTGTGTTGTTATTTCCGTTTCAGTCACATTGTAATTCTATTTCAACATTAATGAAAGTTTGCTTTTGTATAGCCCTAGATAAATAGGGATAGGCCCATCAGTTGAAAGGAGACGTTAAATCCCCGTGGAAGAGCCGATCAGCTATCCCATTTCTGGACCGGTCAGTCCAGGCATATGGAATGCGAGAGAAACGTGCCCTCACACCCGCATCATGATAGTTACTAATTATTAGTGTAAGAAGATCAAATGATACATGACTGTGACTAACTTTAGTGCTTTAGATGAGCCATATGAAAAACTAATGATATGATGAGGAAAAAATCCTAAAAAAGTTAGAATTATGCTGTTAAAATGAAGGACCTCACAAGTACCAACAAGTAGATTTTGAAGTGGATAAAATTAAACTTTTAAAATGACTGAGAAATGATTTAAGTGTTAAACAACAAAGAATTCATTAATAATCAAGTTAAATGTGATAAAGAATAAGAATATTAAGAAAATATCATAAAACTAGAAATGAAAAAGAGACATGACCATAGCAAGGTAATGCTCGGTAACAATTATTGAGGATTAGGAAGTGAAAAATTGATTTGAGTAATTAAGAAATGAATAACATAGAACAAAAGCACACCGAAGATGAGTAGATTGTAGTGACAAGTGTAAAGAAAAGGAATGTGCTAGAATAACAAGGGGAGATGTCAAGCTTGTGCTTAATAGAGTTAGCAACACAAATCACACATAACAAGAACAAATAGTGAACACAAAGCAGATCCCAACTAGTTGGCATAAGGGTTCTATAGTTCACACTTTTCTGATTTGATAACTTACCCACCCAAAACGGCTTATCTTTCCAGATCTTTAACCCAATTTGGTAAACTGTAGACCATAACTCAAATTCTTCATTCCGCTATAACTATGAACTTACTAGCAAGCATGTCGTTCTATAACAACGGTAAAATGTATTCTTTCTTCCCATAACGAAGGCGTAAAAATAAATTAACTACATACTACATTCATAGCTGTAACCTGCAAGAAAATACCCACATTCATTATGGACACAAAATGCTCCAACATTTTGTGGCTGATATTTTCTATAAAACAACGTGTCAACCGGCATGCAGATACAAGTGCCTTCATTTCAAATGTAAATGAACCTGGAAAATCATAACAGAAATTGTTTCAGGCAGCAAGCTAAAGACAATAGGAAAATGTAAGCGTTTGTCCAGCAAGAATTATTTTTTCTGCATTGAAAGAAAAGGAAAAAACCATGATAAATTTCCTTTTCTACTAAAGAGTAAAGGTTGCAGTTATGTATGTGGCATAACATGAGAAACGTACTTGAGGGCAAGTTCTTCAAAGCATTGCGTATGCGGTTTCGGGCAAACAACATGCTTTGGTTTGTTGGATCTTCCACCCATATTTGTTTACTGCCTTGACATATCTGCCAAAAAACATCGGAAAACAGCTATAGTGAAACTCACAGCAGCACTGAAATTAAGAAAATAAGAAAATTATATGATACGACATTAAGAAAGCAATTAAAATTAGGGGAAAATTCTACAATGGTCCCACAACGATTCGTATGTGGCCAATTTAGTCTCAAATTATCACATTTTTTTTCAAAATAATCCCTCAAATATATAAAATTGAACTAAAATAGTGCATCGGAGACTAAATTGGGATCAAATTTTTATTATAATTTTTACTTGATGAACCATTTTGAATCAAGTTTTTATAATTGAAAGACTAATTTGGGGAATGTGATACTTTGAGACTAAATTGGACTCATACAATTAGTCTCAGGACTTTTTTGAGATTTAATATAATAACATGATAATAGGTGGACAAGTGCTCATTCCAACAAGCATTATGATGGAAGCTACATATTTCTTAACTTAAAATTTTCTATATATTCGTCACAACTTGGAATTTATTTGTAAATAGTTGATTGCAATTGCTAGTTTATTTTATGTAATTTAAATTTATTGTTGATTTCTTTTTATTTATTCAATAACTACATCGTCATTTTAGTTCTGATTCTAGTTCTGATTCTAGTATTTATTATTTACGTTTAATGGAGTTAGTAACTTATTTAGGGGATTGTAATTTGTGAAGACTAATTCTTTTAAGAAAACGATTTACATCCATTGTATCATTATAGTGGCATTATAAAGCACTAACCATAAACCATCCTATTTTGCGTTAATACTAGAGCACTATGTTTTCCTATGTCACTCAAAACCAATGTTAATTATTAGGGTAACTTAATAGATCATTAAAAAAAAGGGATTTGTTCAATGTACAACAACTTTTAATTGAGTTACTAAATTAATAAATTTAAATTTATAATAACATTAACTTGGTTAAAAAAATAACTGATAATTTTTAATTCAATCAAGTTCAAGCTAGTGAACATAAAGAGCATTTTATAATAATGTTGAGCCAATCCATTTGAATATCGTTAGCACAATTATAAGAAAGAAATAATTAAGATAAACAATTTAAAGTATTCAAAAATAATATTTATAAAAATCCTAAATTATAATTCAAAGTTCAAATTTTGATGTCCATGATGTGATAACAAGAAAAATAAACGACAAAAAACTAAAAAAAATTTTAAAAAACAAAGAAATTAGAAGTTGAAAGGTCTACTTATGATGATAGAGTTGATCATAAAATGTTTACTGAATGGATACTAGATCTAAATAACTTTTTTGAATGGCAAAGAACGCCTATTGAATGACAAATAAGGTTTGCAAATATTAATTAACTAAACAAGCTATAAGAAATTGAATGAGCATAAAAAAATAAAAGAAAAAAAATATAAAGAAGGGAACCCAGTATAGCTTGAGTTGAAATGAAATAACTTCTAAAAGAAAAATATGTCTATCATATCACGATTTTGATAAATTTAACTTCTTAACACGCTCACCAAAATCGATATTGAATACATAAATAAATTAAAAGAATAGTCATTGTGCGTTGATATCAGTGAAAACCCTAAAACAACACCATCTAAATTTAGATCAAGATAGAGATAACAACTCACCACTTTGCTTTTCAACTTATGTATAAGCGAACTACTTACATAATTTGGTAATGCCCCATTTTGAATTAGCAATAATCTGTTGCATACAATACATCCAAGGGCAGTAGTAACATCATCCTCACTAAGAATTATAATGAAAAATCATTTGCATCTACATCTAATCTAAAACTTTTCTGAAGGCATGCTTTAAGCATTATCAAATTCATATATGCCAATGAGTCTCACAAGAAAAACAACATCGTAAGCATCTAGTCTAACATTCTTTTAAGGAATGCTTTAAGGGTCATCAATCTAGTTAATATGCTAGTGAATAACATAGTAGGAACTTGCATATAAATGTAGATGAAAATAATGAGAGCAATGATTATGATCATATTCATGAATTAGATAAACATATTAGTGATTTGACGATGCTTCAGTTCATAATTCTTTGAATGTGCCACTCATACAATTGAAACTCATTAGAAAACAGCTCAAAAATATTTTAAATATAATGAAGAAACTGTAAAAATTTATAATTGTTAATGAAAGTTTTATTGATATCATGTCTAAGTCTACTTTAGACTGGATGAATTTGAAGCCTAAAAAAGATTTACAATATATAAAGTAGCATTGATAGATATAACTATAGTTTTTTGCCTTAAAGATGCTTAGTTTTTATTCAATTAGTTATGCATACTGTAAAATCTGATCTGAAGCGCGTTCTATGGACTTCACTCACATTATTTTGGATAAAAATTGGTGTTAGTTTAGAAGTTAGCCACTTAGGGAATATAATTCACCCTCTAAAGTAAAAGTCATTGCATATTCTACGTCAACACACATCGAGAAAGGAAGTAGGTAAGAGGGAACGATATATGCCTATGCAGCTGTTGTGCTTGAGGTTGAGAATTTGCATGATATTAAATAATTGTCAACTGATATTAAAAATAACTTTTGGCTACTCGACGGCTGTTGGAGAGGCCCCGACGGCCAAGAGGAGAGCTAGAGCTTGTTTCCTTGCTCTGATACTTATAAATATTTGGAAGGAATAAACTCTCTAATTTTACATAAAGCAAATAACAAATATATACACAGCTTGGACTAACCCCATATAATTGGAGGGAAAATCAAATCATCATGATAAAAAGGAAAGAAATAAACACAAAAATGGATAGTTAAAAGAAAATAATTTCTCCCCTTCAAATATAATAGCTGACCAACGGTCTCCTAAATCGGATATGCATATCAACACAAACAGTTAAAAATTTATTGAATGCGTTGAAAAAAAAAGAGATGTTAGGCAAAGTCTATCAAAATTTTGGGTAAAGTTAAGACTCACTTCATACATGTCACCTTTAGAAAAATCTAGTAATGGTCGAACAAGCAGTATTCCACGATTGCTGTAACCGCTCCATGAATGGCTTACAGCTGAAGAAAACAACTGTGAAACAGATGGCATGCCAGCAAGTCCAAAGACCCCACTATTACGTGATAGTCTCAAAATAAACAACTCAGCCTGCATCCATAGGCATTGATAGAAGAGAATACAATTACACTAAGTGATAGAAATTAACAGAACATAACGGTTAAAAATGAGTACCACTCAGCTCCTAACATCAAAGTCTGATGTGAAAAAATAGTACTATAAATCTAGAGTCTTAAAAGAGATCAATTTCAAACTGAAAAGTGTGCTAATTTTTAAAAGGGAAAATTACATAGCACCCAATTCTTATGATTTTACCTATCTCACACCCAAAGCTTTATTTTCAGACATAGCACTTTAACTATGGATGAAAAGATGGATTTGACTATTAAAAGATAATAATGAATGCTATTTTTCATACGATATTTGTAATAATGAATGTTTTGGTGTGAGACAAGTAAATAATAAAGTTTTGGGTGCTATGTATGTAAAAGCCCCTTTTTAAAAATACAAGAAACAAAGAGAACCGAGTAAACTTATAATTCTGGAAAGTAGAAACCAATGAAGCGCATGTATGTATTTTTGTGCAAGCATATATATAAATTTGTATAAAAAGAAGACATCGGAACACTGGTTGCTAATGCGATGCAGTATCTTCCCACCGGGTTCTGTACTGTAGCTGTAACCAAAGCCTACCTATTTCCTGGAGTTTCAAGCGGTAGCAATGTTTCCCGGTTTGGTTCCTTATAAACCACCGTAAAGTCCTTGCGTACTACTATCATACTCTGTAGCTGGAGTCAGTCATTGCCTCTGTATTTGACTCCCAGTTGTCGTTGATCTAGGATCCTACGTTCCATATATGTAAGGTGTTTTGCGGTCTGCAGGGGATTGCTATGAACTTTTTCCTGAAATCAAAACTTGAAGGGTTTACAAAAGTTGGGGGAGCTTGACAAGCTACATTCTTTTATTTCTTTTATAAATAGAGTATTTAAGGGATGTTATTGCATTGATTAGCTAAATAAAATTTTAGATTTCTCTCAAATTTGTATATTGTTTGATGTGAATTCTTCAGACATGTTGCAAACGTTAATGAGAATTTCAAAAGAAAAGATTTCCCCTTGTATTAGTGTGAGGCACAAATCTTTTCTGATTATATCTTCATTCTCATACATTTATAATTGAAATTTTGTCAAGGCAACCGTGATTTAGTTTTCCTTTTTGCCGTGTAGTCCTTTATTGTTGTGGTATCCTTTTTCTTCCTTTTTTTGTGAATTTTTTTTAAATTTTGACAATATTTAAATTATAATTTGGAGTGAGAGCATATTTTTTTGTGCATCACATTTTTGAATTAAAAATTTTCAGCCTTTAAAACCTCCTGCACCTTAAAGTCGGCCACCCTAAACTACATCATCGAGGTCAACCTCTTCAATCTGGTCCAACTTGAAATAGAAGTGTAATAGCACAGTAAAGCATGCACATTATCTAGAATGCACATTATCCTTTTTAAAAAGGTGCTATGTATGTAAAAGCCCCTTTTTAAAAATACAAGAAACAAAGAGAACCGAGTAAACTTATAATTCTGGAAAGTAGAAACCAATGAAGCGCATGTATGTATTTTTGTGCAAGCATATATATAAATTTGTATAAAAAGAAGACATCGGAACACTGGTTGCTAATGCGATGCAGTATCTTCCCACCGGGTTCTGTACTGTAGCTGTAACCAAAGCCTACCTATTTCCTGGAGTTTCAAGCGGTAGCAATGTTTCCCGGTTTGGTTCCTTATAAACCACCGTAAAGTCCTTGCGTACTACTATCATACTCTGTAGCTGGAGTCAGTCATTGCCTCTGTATTTGACTCCCAGTTGTCGTTGATCTAGGATCCTACGTTCCATATATGTAAGGTGTTTTGCTGTCTTCAGTTGATTTCTATGAACTTTTTCTGAAAGTCGGTTAAGCTTATAGCTATTATTGCTCATGCTGAATTCAGAATTTATTATTTAGCTGGAATCCAAGATAGCTGAAATCAAAACTTGAAGGGTTTACAAAAGTTGGGGGAGCTTGACAAGCTACATTCTTTTATTTCTTTTATAAATAGAGTATTTAAGGGATGTTATTGCATTGATTAGCTAAATAAAATTTTAGATTTCTCTCAAATTTGTATATTGTTTGATGTGAATTCTTCAGACATGTTGCAAACGTTAATGAGAATTTCAAAAGAAAAGATTTCCCCTTGTATTAGTGTGAGGCACAAATCTTTTCTGATTATATCTTCATTCTCATACATTTATAATTGAAATTTTGTCAAGGCAACCGTGATTTAGTTTTCCTTTTTGCCGTGTAGTCCTTTATTGTTGTGGTATCCTTTTTCTTCCTTTTTTTGTGAAATTTTTTAAAATTTTGACAATATTTAAATTATAATTTGGAGTGAGAGCATATTTTTTTGTGCATCACATTTTTGAATTAAAAATTTTCAGCCTTTAAAACCTCCTGCACCTTAAAGTCGGCCACCCTAAACTACATCATCGAGGTCAACCTCTTCAATCTGGTCCAACTTGAAATAGAAGTGTAATAGCACAGTAAAGCATGCACATTATCTAGAATGCACGAGTCATTATCAACACAGTATGCATCCATAAGAAAAAACAGAAATTCTGACCGTAAATTGATGCATTTCATGATACTAACAAACATGGAATGAATTTTAATTCTGAATGGTTTGTAGATTAGTACTAACAGCAGTGATGAAGCAAAAAATAATCAATTAAAATAGACTGTATCTTCATTCTGAATGAGCAACAGATGAGAACAAAGAGAATGTAAGCTCAACTGAAGCCAGTAGAATTATTCCTTGTGTAAACAAAAAAATAATCAGAGAGGTGGTGTGCCCCTTAAAAATATGAAATATAAATTAATCCCGGTCATACAAACAATGCGGCCAAGATTCCTGCTACTATACCATGCATGTGATGCTTCATTATCTCAAAGAATGGATAGCTTCAAGATTTGTGAAAATCCTTCCATCAAATCCATATATTCAAGCACTAAATCTGAAGCATCAGCCAAAATTTGAAAATCCGCCTCATATCAAAATCAATATCAATTTTAGAGCTATCATGCATCCTGGTTTTTCATGTTTAGATTCATGGATCTTAAGGCTTAAGGGTCTCATCCATCCGCCCATCACTCCAAAGGAAAAAATGGAACAATCCATGTCTAAAAAACAATGTCTCACTTCTCAAGCCTCTAATAAACCAAAGTACCAGAATATCCCTCAGTTAAGGGTATTTATATAGAGCATAAATCTTAGAGATAATGTGTCTCCCCACTGTTTATCTCACCATATATACTAAACTACCTTCCAACCCAACCCTCAGTAAAGGTAATTTTGGACACCCTTGAACCACATTAGTTTTCTAAAATCCACCAGAGAGACTAAACAATAAATTTCTATCCTAAGGTTTAAATCAGACGTACTGACTTGAGCATTCGAGTCACCCAGAGAAACATTCCTCAAAGGAAAACCCACATTTTTCTTTGCATGTGTAAGTACAGGAAGCGAGCAAACACTGCAAACTATACTAAATATTTCTACCAACTTCCAATCATTTACAGCACAAAATAGATTGGTGTCATCCTATGGAAACTAGACCTATGACCACAAATTGGTGCAACCAGAACGGACTGATGTACATCTTCGTGCAAGCATTCATCAACAGGATTTGACCCTCCCTTCTTAGCAGACCCGTAGCCTCCTTTCACTAAAATGGACGGCACTAAATGAAATAAGACCTACAAATCTTATCTAAATCCATGCAAGGAATTCCACAAGAAATTCTTCTCGTATATGATGATAAGAAGATATTCTTCTCATATAAAAAATTTTACAAGAAGAGATAAGGAAAAAGATCAAATAAAATAAGGCCATCAAATCTTATATAAATCTGTGTCATACTCACAAAAAATCATATCATCAAAGTCAAGTCAAATCAAATCAAAATAAAAATATGGATAGATCAATCACTTGAGGAACCAGGCTCCATAATATTAATTATATTTGAGGACACAACCAAGAGACAACGCCAATTGTTGATGTGACTCATATGTTTTAATTAATTAGCTAAACATCAAAGGAGACTACGAATCAAAGACTATTATCTTAATAGAACAGTATAATTGAAACTAGTAGTCCATAATCAGAAGTTAAATAACAAAAACAAGTGTGACAATTGTTTATCCGCAAAGAAAGCTAGGCAAAAGATTAAAAAAGAGTATAATGGGCTAAAAGGGTGAAAGGTAGGAATAAGAAATCCTAGCAGTGAGATGTTCTATCAGCAGCCATGAATTGCATCATTCAGAACTAGCCTCATGATCTCAAACAAGAAAACATAAATAACATTACTAGGCAAATGAATTCTAAATAATAGACCAAAATGATGCAAGACTAATCACTAATAGTATAGAATTGCTTACAAAATAAAAGGAATGAGAAGGCCTTGTTATATAGAACCAAAGCTACACAATTGGAGTCACATAACAGTTAAGTTAGAACTATCACTACCTAGCATGTTAACAACATTACACATATCAATGAAAATCATACCTATAAGGGAAGCTCTATCTTAAAAAACAAGCTATCCAATAAAAGTTATTTATCCTTAAAAGTGATGATGACCTATATATGCAAGCAGACTTGGCCATCTTATGAATGTGCACTGATATTTGGGAGTTTTGTTGTTAGCTGACTCTACTTCGTATCTCATCTAAGAGATAAAAAGAGAATAATTTTTAACTAAAAAGTGGTTAGTGAGAGCCTTAACTTTTAAGAAATTTTTTTTTTCTAAATTTAATTTTAAACTAATGATCAATTTATTAAATTGAAAGAAAAAATTTAACCCAAAAACTTAGTTTAATAGTATGATTGTCAGACAAACCATACATAACAAAAACAAATGAAAAAACATCACAAAAATTTGTAAATAAATTGTTAAGAATAAACAAAAATATTGTGTAATGATAAAATTAAAAAATACTATTGTAGATCGATGCAGATAAGCAATAGTAAAACATAGACATAAAATTAAAAAAAAAATTAGAGACTACATATATAAAAGTCCTAAATCTATACCAAAGTAAACAATCAACAAGGCACAAGCAAATAGGATCCCTCTGCTCCTGATACTTGCCGTCAAATCCATTGCGCATACCTAGTCTGTTTGGTATTATGGTACAAATTGATCATCTTGTGCACTTATAGAATTGCATGGTCTGAGAAATACTCCGGGATTCAGATCAGGACATGTAATCAGTTTGGAAACTTTGATTGCACCTTATTACACATACAAAACTTTTCTAACTAAAAAATGCATCAAAATAAGCAGAGTACTAAATAAATCATCATAGCAAAATAAACTAAAAAAACATATGAGAAAAAATAAAAAAAAAATATTACATCACGGATATTTTATTTAGCAATAATGTCTAAGCTGGTATTTTTAATATATTTGACACATAACTCCTATAGAGAGTCAAGAGCAATGATCATGTATCCCATAGCTGAAAAAGAAAATATCTCTATCATAGTGCAAGAAAATAATCAAACTATATTATGCACTAAGCAGGCAATACACTGATCGTAACTAATCACACAGAGCCCAAGCTATGCATCAAAAAGATCTATTAATAAAACAGCGACCTAACTACACCTAGTCATTTGCTAAACAAATAAAGAGTGTAGCTCATCACAACAGATAAGCCCAAAAACAATACCTAATGTTGGACAGAATCTTCATTAAAATTCCTAGAAAGCATCTATGAAAGAGCAAGCCATAGATGGGCAGGCACATAAACAAAGTTATTGTGTATCCAAAAGTTCCCAAGAGGGCCTATCACCATATAAGCGCTAGGCATGCAATTAAATAGAATATGTGAATATTAACAAACTTGTATATGCTTACGAAGTGCATTAATTGGACAATAAACTGCTAAGAATTCTCCCAGGGAGAGCTGGCAATACCTGATGGAGTAAGATTTATTTCAGAGAGATGCACCACCATTATCATTGGCCTTCTCCCAACTATTTAGGCTCAGCAGTATGAACAATCATTCATTATTTGTTCTAATTAAGTGTTATCTAACGAGTTAAATATATTCTTTGCAAATACTTGGAACAATTTATATCCATCTAACCTTAAGTTCATCCTTTTTAAAATTACATTACACCAATTTTATTCTAATATGCGCATTTTATATCTCTCATTTTACAAGTATAACTGCCTGTGACTACTTTTACTCACCCAATCTTCAAGATATGTTACTCCAAACTTTTCTCTATTATTATTATACATTAATTTATCATATCATTTTATCACACATCTAATTTAACATTATAATTTTTGCCTCACTCTACTTTGATATGAATGGCTTCTTTAAAGCCCACCATGTGGATCAATATAACATTGAAAACTTATAAAATTTACTTTAAATCTCCATAATATCATTCTTATCACACAAAACTCCAAAAGCACAACTTAATTTTAGCCAACAAGGCATGACTCATGGATATATATCCTCATTTATATTATCATTTTCCTATACAATAAATTCAAGATAATTATATTTAAGCCCCAACAATATTCTCTAACAATGCAAAACTCTCAAGACACAACTCCATTATAACTATAAAACTAAATTGTAGAAATTAAATCCCCATTTATATTATCATTCTTGTATATGATTGATCCAAAATACTTAAACATATCACAACAAGAAATAAACTTGTATTTTAATAATATTGAATAAAATCATACCAATTAAAGTTATATATCAAATATACGTCTTTTTATAAGAGCTTTAAGATCATAATTTTCAGAATGTTTTCTCTATTTTTATAATTTTCCACTTATTTCAAATAGAAGGATCACAAGAAAGAATTATATCATCCGCAAAAAATTATGCATCAAGAGATCATCTTTAAATATTAATTATTGGCATATACATGACCAGTACAAAAAAGATAAAAACCCAATGTCAACAATGATATAAATCTGTGAAAACTTGAAACTCTAACGGCACTCCACAAATACTTACAATACCACTCAGTGGTCCAGCACTTTTATCTTTAATAACATCAACAAAACTCTAACACACATCAATTTGTCCTTAAATACACCAAATCAATTCTCATGATATCCAATCATATGCCTTCTTACAATCAATAAAAATTATGAAAAAATATTTTCCTATTTATACTTCTTCATTAATTACCTTAACATAAAAATCCCTTCTAATATAGATTTTCCTTCCAAGAAATAAAATTGATCGTCTAAAATTGATGTAAATTTTCTAAGCTTAGGTTTCCATTATTGCTTCTCATAGCTTCATGATATGACTTATAAGTTTGATTTATTTATATTGGCACAATCTTGAACATCATCTTTGTTCTTAAATAGTGTCAAAATACTTATTTACCAAGTATTTGGAATCCTCTTAATCTTCAAAATTTAACTGAAAATAATTATCAACCAAATCATTATAATATCCCCCGTACATATATGGGGCTTGCTCGCACCATGAGCCATAGAATATGGGTCACAAAATTAAACCAATGAACCAAGCCCAAGGCCCAACCATCCTACTCCAAAATCAAACCTACTAATTAGATGGGCTAGGATGTAGGCCCAAAGCCATGAAACAACAAACCATAAGCATAAAAATCCTGGCCAATTTAATAAATTTTATGTAAGTAAAGTTTCAAATATAGAAGGTAGTTGAGCATAAAATTAAGATTCCTATAAATAAAGGCAAGTCATAATTACCTCAAAATATCATTAGCAGAAGCTTAATATCAAAGGAAAACTCCAAAATATCTCAATTCGCAATCATTAGAAGATAAGTATGTTGATATCCTGGAAGTGCTTGTGAATTTAGAAGATCGAGCCAAGACATCAAATCAAAATGATTCATAACCTATATAATAAGCCGCCTTGAAGGCCTATTATATGAAACGAGACTTAAAATTAATAAGGCAATTAATACATGACTATACAAAAGTATCAATTATTTTGAATCATCAAAATAGTAGCACCATGATCCATACTTCTACAATCTCCACGCAATAAGAGTAAAGTCCAACACCAATCGTGAAGCATCAACAAAAATTCTATTGCCCATCTCAAATCGCACGTAACACTAATTCTATAGCATTCTATAATCTTATGCTGCTCTCCGGTGACACAAATCTTAAAGCCTACGAGATGTAACCATCCATATGATACTCCCAAGAGCAGAATAGTTAAGAATTAATTAGAAAAACATGATTTCTCTCTCTACAACCCTCTGATTGTCTAGAGGACCAGAATACTCTTTAACAAAAAGTATTTCATTGCATATCTCGAAGATGAACTGTCTCCTTCCAAAAGTACTAAACAACCCTTCATCCTCTCCACTATAAATAACCATCTCCGATGAAAGTCAAAGATGGTTATACAAACCCTTGAAAACTATATCATTTTTTGAAATCCCCTGAATAAGACTAAGTAGTTTCTTTCTTTCCAGAGCTTCCAAACTTGCATACTATCTTGAACATTAAAGCATCTTCTCAGTGAAACATTCCTCGGAACAGACTCATCATTTCTTTCAATGTTAGCGTGCACGAAATGAGTGATTGCTTTATTTGGCACACCCAAAAGATCTCCACCAACTTCCAAACGATAGAATTTACACCATCACCATCATCAACATCATTAACCTTACCTCAACTATCTGTTGTCGAATTTGTGGATCGTTATTTTTCCATCATCCTTACTTCGTCCTATATAAGGTGGTAACTCTATTATAATAAGCCTCAATTCAATACATTTTCAGTAAAGTGCTCATGTCCAATGTAGAAGTTCGGCTATCAAAAAGTTAATTAAATCTTAAAGATATGTGATGTATTCATAGCTAGTTAGGTCTAAAAACGTTCAAATTTGAAAAAAAAAAAAACATGAGATATATGGATAAATAACAGAAGAATAGAAACAATATGATGGTTGGTCATGCATGATACAAACAAATATACAAGCTACAACAATCCTGTTAAAAACTAGTTCACTTAAACCTGGTCATCAGCATGATGGCCGACAAGCAATACCCCAATCTGCCGCTCAACACAAATAGCCTGGAAATTTTGATACCTGGAATTAATTAAATATCAGATTTTACAAATTCTTCATAAATAGAAAAATGATATATGGGTTCAGCATCATAAAGCCAAATAAAAAGAGTAGATGTTATAGGTTAAGGATGACCAAAAAGTTTAAAACAAGGGAAATGTCATCAAAACACTAAAAAAGTAAGAACTAATAGTGAATAGCACGTCAGAACTTGATCATGATTACATGAATGTCATCTATAAAAATACAGTAGGTTAGAACACATGGAAGCATTGACAAATAGAAATATGGTGTAGCTCATGCAAAATGAGTGCTTGGCCCCAAATCTGCACATTGTAAGGATCCAAAATTAACAACAAAAACAAAAAATTACAACCATCCCACCGTCACTAACCCTCAAAAGCTACTCTGTATTCATACTCCCCTAGCACAGAAACAAATGATTAAAATGGTTTTAAAGAACGAACAATATTACATAATCTAAAAAGAGGGAAAAGAGTGAGCATCGAGAAAATCAACAAGTCACTTAAAACAAAATGTGTAGAGCTCCAAACACAATGTTTCCGTTAAAATGAAATATACTTCTTGAGGAAGTAGAGCACGAGTTCTCATTTTCTTCCTCCAAAAGTAGATACATTAATAAAGACTTAAAGAAACCGAATGACCAATTAATACTTCAAGCAAGCAAATAGAACAATAAGGATCATCATAGAATATTTCCTGATTTAATTTCAAGCTAAAACGCACCTCATCTCTCTAGCAGCCCCCTGCAAACCACCAACCTTTGGCCTTCCCTTAGGCCAATTGCAACAAGAAATCTCGCATCTAATGTCTACAACAACAAATCCCATTGAGTTCAGCAAAAACAAAGGGCCTATCTGGCAACATATGCGATTTAAATCATTTGGATTTAGTAAATACCGTAAATCCAGATTTACTAAATCCTGAATAGGTTAAATCCATAAAACTATATGACAAAGGATTTACTAAATCTGGTAAATCCAGTAAAACTGTTTGGCAAGTTATATCAGGATTTAAGAAGCAATTATGACTGTTGGAGCGCAAAAAGATGAACATCTCCTTAAAATTTTCAATAACAGTCAATTACTTTTACCGAATTACCTTTCCAAAATTTCAGAAAAAAAACGAGCTTAAATTACCTTTCCCTAATCCTCAGCTAAACAAAAGCAGGTTTAGAAATTTTAGCATTTAGCAGCAAGCAAAGCGAAACTAACCAACTCATAAGAATTTTCGGTAACAACCAATTCACACCCTGTAAACATCAAAACTAACCCAATAATTTAATTCAATTTGCAATAACTACAAAATAACCTAATATCTGGAGGAAGCATTGAACAAACCAAATACTCTACCATCAATAAGCATTTTCTAGCTGTATAAACTGCAAAATTCATAGTGAAGTTTAACAGAAAAGGTAAAAAACATATAACAGGGGCATCCACATATCTCAAAAATAAAAATGTTGATGGGGTCATTCAAACGTTCTCTGGCAAAGACACTGATGCGGCGTTTACCACGCAAAAGCATAGGTAGTCCAAGCTGCTATGTCAACACACCATAAAAGTAGGGATCCCCAAAACACTTTGGAGAACGATATTGTCACCCACGAAGTATAATATAAGCATCACCTTAAAATTTCAGACGGGACATTGAGGAGTGCGAAAGAAAGTAAATATCAATTAACTTGATGGTAGGATCCGGAAAACAAACATTGCAAAGGTTACCACGCAAAAGCAGAGGCAATCCAAGCTACCCCGCCATGGGAAGCAAAAAAGAAGAGATCCCAAAAAAAAAAAAAGAATAGAGTAGATATCCAATATTGCAGCGGTTACCATGCAAAAGCTTATGTCGTCCAAACTTCTCCACCACGAGATCATAAAAGCCGAGATCCCCAGCTGATATTACAACTCATATGTTCTCCTCTTGCTGAAAAATAGGAGTTGGAGATGTAAAACAGATGTATGTACAAGTAAAAAATCAATTAACATAAAACTCAAGAATTGAATGAGTGTGTGTCAACTTGCAAAGAAAAGTACATGAAGGCTCAAATATATGTTTCTCCAAGAACGAACAATCTCGAGGACATAGCAAAGTAAGGTTCCAGAACAAGATAAATAAATATTGCAGGAATAAAATATATTCATGAAAAAAACAATACAACATGACCCCATCAACATACTAAAGAACTAAAATCAGTAAAGATCTGTGCAGAATATAATGTTTAACACATTACAATATCAACAAACCACATCAGCACTACGAAGTGAGAAAAATCCACATAAATAACACTGTAAAACAACTTCATATCTAACCATTAGTGTAATTCATCAACAGAATATAATACCCAAAACATACATTGATATCCATGAATGTGCATACAAATACCTCCATTTATTGCTCATGAAAGTTGTTAAGCCTCCTTAAATGTTAAGAGAAATGTCTCCTTCGTCAACAATAAGTTTGTAGTATTTGTCAACTATTTACAAAGAGTGCTGAAAGAACTCACACAATTGTCCATAGAAATGTGAATGTGTTCTCAGAAAAATTCAAAATTGTTCTATAACAATAATATTTCTCGTATCACTTAATAGATTGTGATTTACCTAAATATCTCTCAGCTAGGTGAAAGCTTCTTGTGAGAGACAAAAACAGTTATAACAACGTATGGGATGTCCAACAAAAATATCTATAACATATTGATGCCCTCTGTATACCCTATCAATCATCAGTCTTAGAATGACCTCAACATCATCGAATGAACTATTATCTATTACTCTTGGCAATAGCTCATTAAGGGCATTAGCTACGAATGAGATTTTACATATTATCTGATAATATTCCACGAGAATAATTAGGCATATTTGTGATATTTAAGTAAATTTTTAGTACAAAATGCGACCTAAAAATAATAATTTATTAAGCGTTAAATAACAATGGTTACAATAAAAGCAGCACTACCTGAATAATAGAATGGACAAAATAAAACTACAAGGATAACCAAGGGTATGAAATACATACATAAATAAAAAAAATACTAAAACAGTAATGCTAGTGGGTTATTGAGACTTCGACACTGAACACCTAAGATGCAGTTAAAACGCATAGTCGACGACCTTCAAATCCAAACCGAATATGAATAATAACAGGATGTTTGGCTAGAATATGCTCAACCCAACGTCGAAGTTGAGGGCCTTGGTTATCTTATGAACATACTTTACCATTCTCATGTTCGTTGAGCGCATCCAAAACGACGAGTGTGACTTCTTCTGATATGTTAGTTATACTTCTTATCTTTGCAAGAAAGTCATTCATTGACACCGAGACATTCTGATCGAAAGCGTCCTTCAAAGCTGCAACAGTCTCCACCTGCGCAGAGAGTAATTTATTGAATGTCTTCTGATTGACTCTTTTTTTAGATCGTCTTGACACCGGAACCTTCTCTTCGTAGTGTCGTTGGTTCCAACATTACGTGAGTCCGTCTATTGATATGTCATTGAGTAATCAACTATGGTCTGCACAAGGGTTGTTGGCATGTTTATATCCTCGATAAAATTAATACCATTTGAAGCTATGAATTCACCTTCGAATATGTATTCAATTGGCGTGGTTACCGTCTCACCAATAGATTTTCTCAAATCTCGCTTAACAGTTGAATTCGCCCATATGTCAACAACAATATTCTCAGTATAAATCTTCTCAAATATGTTATATTGGTGAAATGGATTTTGTCTAAAACAACTTAACTTTGAATTTTCTTGAAATTCAATGAATTTTAATTAAATCGTGCAAGCATAATTACTTAAGTGTAATAAATTCGAAAGTTATTTTTATCTTACCTGTAAGAATTCATCTCATAGATCATCGATTGCTACCGATAAATGTAACTCTTCATCCCACCCCCAACTGTTTTTATTTGACAGTTATACACAATTTTGAAATCAGCTTTCAAATTTTTGAACTTTGTCATCACCACTGGTATGGAATATAAAGTGTTTAATCTTCTATTAAGTATTTTGATGCAATCACTAGATAAACTCTTTTTTAGCAGGCCAGAAAAAATATTTCCACAGAGAAATTGCTCTATGAGTAACTCACCTAGAACAACATTATGTTGTTTTGACCACTTTGGTGTATGAGATGAATTCTTAAGTTCTCCGAACTGTATCGGTGAATCTTCATCAAGCGTAGGTCATGTGCTACCGCTGCCACGATGCAGTGAACCCTCTGACACAAATTTCTTCATTTTTATGATTAAAACGCTGCATCGTTTATGTAACTATGGAAATAAGTTGTGTTTTGCTCATTAACATGTATGCCAGATTAAATTCAAATAGTATATTAAATCCAAAAGGCAACCATTTAATGGTATATATTTGTGTTCTCCCACTAATACCATTAAAGAATATTTGATCATAGCAGTCATGCACATACAAGCAGCCATCATAAAGAAATATATTCATAGCATGCAATTCAACATCCTATATAAAACATACATAAATACATGAGTAATTAGCAACATTCATGACGATATGACTAATAAATAAAATAATATCTCAATCAGAATAACACATACACAAATATCATCAACTACAAATACATTTGAGAATAAACAAATTATTATAGTTTAAAAATACAATTAATCACCTCGTTGATGCTTAATTCAGTAAGATATTACCCCCACATAGACTCGTCTAAAATTGAATGCCTGAAATAAACATGGTATTCATATTTATTATGTTATTAAAATTTTAGTAAATTGTCTCATTTAATTTGGGAGCGCTCTGGCGTCGGTGTCGACATCGGCGCCCTAGGGGTCCACCGCACCGATGGCGTTTGATTCTTCCTTTGGCTTCAGAATCGATTTAGTCTTTTTGGGCGACCTCTTCTGTTGTCTGATCGCCGTCTTCTTCGCTTTTATCCGCGGATTTCGCGCGTCTCTCTCGTCACTACCGCAAAGCCCTTTCTGCGCATGGAATCGGCTTCAACTCGCTCTCTTTCTACTCGACAGCTCCGGATTGAGCTTGCACTCGCATCCTCCTTGCACGCAAGTAAGCTCGTCCTCCCTGCACGTACGTGAGCTACGATTGCAGTCCAGACTCAATCCCTGTAGCTTGCCGCTGTTCAACTCTCTGTTCCATGGCTTCTGCTCCTCAACCACTGACTACTTCAGTTTTAAACCATGAAAATGCTTCTTTTGTTGATATGGTTGGCTCTATGGGATCAGATCAGGTTTTCCCTCAGGTTTATCATGAATTATTCAAAGTTCAGGAGGACTGTAACCTTATCAAGAAGACGTGTAGGAAGAGTGGCAAACTAGCTCTATTCTTCTCTGATGTTGAAGTTTCCAACATGGTTGACAAGTGCAAATCTCATTCAAATTCACCCTCATTGGGAAGTTCCAATCGGGACATCCTAAAATTGAAATCATTCAAAAGGCTTTTGAAGATCTCAAACTATTGGGAATTTGGAAGGTTGGCATCTTTGTTTGGAGACATGTGATGATACAATTATCTAAAGTGGAAGACTATGCTAAAATATTTTTCAAAAAGTTTATGACAATAGATGGGAAATATATGAAATTGTTTAAGTGGTCTCTTGAATTTGACCCTAGCCAAGAGCCACCTATAGTTCCAATCTGGTTTAAACTACCTGACCTAAAGTTGCACTACTTCAATCACCAAGTCCTATATTCTATTAAAGTTGCACTAGAGAGACTTATGAAATTGAAATTAGATACACCCACCTCTAACCAGGTATTTTGTTGCAAGAATTCTTGTTGAAAGGGATATCACTCTCCCTGATGTGGATGAAATATGGTTTGGTACTGCCCACAATGGGTATTGACAGCCAATTGTTGCAGAACAAAAACCCTACTACTGCGATCATTGTAAACTGTTTGGGCACACCCCTGTCAAATGCTTCTGGCTTCACTTACATTTGAGATCGGTAGGTCCTAACAACATCATCCATGTGGAGGAAAATATAGCAGACAATGTTAATCTTCCAGAGATGTTGAATGAGAATTTGACTCATAAGGCTACTCACCATCCAGATCAGCAGCTTTCGCCTACTGTTATTGAGGCAGTTCCTCCTCATATCACAAATACTACGAATTTTGTTGTAGCAGATACTAGCCGATGGGTCTTAGAACCAGCTATTGGGAGAGAAGAGGGTACTCAAGTTCTGGAGGAGTGTCAGGAACAAGGTGTGTTGCAGGCTGAATCAGATCAGCAGTTTACAGATCAACATACCCCTTGGGGTGAGCTCTCCATCGAAGATCCATCTATTGTTCAGACGGGGCTACCTCTGTCAAACGATTGGCAGGTTTACAAATCTAGGAAGAAGAAAAAAATAATGTTAGATCGCAGTAATTCTCAGGATGATTGTCTCATAGTTTCAGGCGGAAGCCACATCTCAGTATGTTGTTGTACTCCCTCCCCAGATCTAGGGGAAGGGGAAGCAGTAAATCCACCGACTACACCCACCATGATTAAGAGTTATTTTCTTTTTTTATATTTTTGGAGATTACGTGTGGTTTATGTCTCCTTTTGAGTAAATTTTAATCCCTGTGAGTGGGTTCTTTGTACCCACTCATTAAAACATTTGTATCTTCTCTTTTATATCAATGAATTTTGCTTTTTCAAATATATATATAATTAATTAATATTGTTACTATTAATATTATTATTTTTATTATATCACTTAAATAAAACTACCCTTACCTCATCCAAACTCGGCCCGGCTCGACCCACACGTGATCGCCTTCTCTACGTGCGATATCTGAACACATGTACGAGAGAGCTTCTTTTTGATCGCCTCCTCTTCGACTCCTGATGCTCGTCATTATTGCTTCTTCTCTTCTTCGACGCTCGGTTAGGGCACAATCGACTCTTCTCCTTCGTCTTCCGCTTTGACTCGACTAGTGCACGATCAAAGCTCCCCTTCATCTCCCTCTTTGACTTAACACAATACAAGCGTTGTTTCCTCCCCTTGATAGAGACACTGTTGTTCAACTCTCAGGTAAATCTCACCTCCCTCATACGACAAACTTATAGCCGAACTCAACTATTCGGCATCTCGATCTTAACGTTTCTTCTCCCCCCCTTCTATTCAGCTTCCTGATTCTTCAGCTTCACCTCTCTTGCTTCGGCTTCTGACTCTTCAGCTCATCTTCTTTGTCTTTTCGTTTTTTTTTTCCTTTTTTTTTAACAAAACCATTACAATATTCCCCACATAGAAGAATTTCGTCCTCAAAATTTATAAACAGACTTCAGGCAAGTCAACAATAGCAATTTATAAAATTAGGGTCATTCATGAAAAATAATTACTATTAAAAAAATACTCGATATAAGGCGACTCAACTATGCTTTAGAACACATAGATACTGAACATGAAAACATGTTAAGAAAAAAAAAGCCAAACAAATCAGTCCTCATCACCATCAGCGACAATAGGTTCTTTAGGTTCATTATGAGTAAGGGAATATGCTCGAGGTCGAATAGGTTGCCTTGATTGGCCTTAGGCAAGAGCTGAGGTGATTGACTATCTTTTTCTGCCCACCTGCAGTCTTTTATGAAGGAGCTCCAGATTTTTGATCTCATAGCTTTTTCGGCCAAGAGATGGACAATATCATTCTATATGACCAGACTGACAACACCAATAACAAATGCTAGACCCGTTAAGCATTCACCTTTATGTTGTCTTCCGCATGTGGCATAAGTTGTTTCAATACCTTGATTTGTACCTCTGTTGACTCCACCCGGATTATTCTTGGATTTCTTATCATTGAATCCTTCTGAGTGATCTACATGTTTTTCTATAATTTTTTTTTTGTGTATCTCCTTACGCTTCTGAGTAAGCTGCTAGTCGATCTCCACATTTCTAGCTCGTTCCACTAATACCGAGTAGTCATCAACTCCCAAGGGTACTAACAGTTGTCTAATAGAATCTTTCAATCCCAAAAGAATCTGTAGCACTTTGCTTCTGCAAAAGCGATCAATTGTGGCACAAATCTCGAAATACAGTGAATTTGGCTTTGTACTGCATGATCGTCTTCTCTCCTGCATCAACTTAATGAACTTGTCTTACATCTGTCGTCAAGCTGATAGGAGTACAAACAATTCTTTAAATATCACCACGAACTCTTCCCAATTAAGCATCGTGTTGGGTATGTCCCCTAACCTGTCCTGACACTGCCACGCTACCCCCTTTTGGCTTCTCCATCCAACATAAACGTCGCCAATGTTACTCTCATTCCATCTAGACAAGCCATGCTATCCAATATCTTCTCTATCCTCATTAGTCAGTTCTCCGCTTCAATTAGGTCTTCAATTCCTTTGAACAAAGATGGACGTAGATCTTGAAATATCTCAAGTTCATATCTACAGTGACTATATCACTTCCATTAGGTTGCGATCTGGACTCCTGAATCAACTGAGTCATTGTCGCCACCATTTTGGTGAGCACATTCGTGTTCACATGTATAGTAGATTATACTACTTCATTTTCAATCAAATCTTCTTCTTCTATGATTGCGGGTATATCACTATATCTGAATATATAACAATTATTACTTTAAGTTAACGTTATTTTTTATAATTATTAAAATTTTCTTATAATTATCTTATTATCTCTTTCATCAATATTCAATAAATTAATCATAAATCTTATCTTTGATGCCACTTTTGTCACAACCCAACTCGGAGCTTGGAGTTAACCGAGGCAAGAACGAAAGCTCGGAGCTTGGAGTTAATCGAGGCAAGAAGAAAAGCTCGGACGATGTGAAAAAAAATTTCTATATTAACGTTCAAATTAACAGCTGAAAAGCCACTTCAAATTAAATTGAAGTGGTGCAATTAAAATTTAACTAGTTTAGGATTGTTGCATCTTTTAATAATTAAATCAAAACTAAAAAATAGTTAAAATAACAGTGAGATAAACGAAGTCAGTCAATACTCATACTTCTAAACTACAACAATATAAAGAAAAGAAAGAACAATATGCATGTTAGTTAAGCTTCTTTATAAATCAATAGTAACATTTGACATATTATTCAAAAGGGTTTATATCATTGTCATATCAATATCATTTCATATTCATACAACTGTCACAGGAGGCACTGTCTAAGAATTGTGTCAGTTAAAACACACGAATATCAATATCATTTTTCATTTGCGTGCACGGATACATTAGTGTTCTCGCATCAGTACCATCAAGGGGTTCTTCATCACAGTCAATCATGCACATAGAAGCAATCAACATAAATATATGTATTCGTAGCATTCAATTCAACATACTATATAAACATACACACAATACATGAGTAAGTAGTAACAACATCCATAAAGATATGACCACTAAAGAAAATAATACCTCCATCAGAATAACAGATGCACAAATATCAATTATAAATATATTTGAGAGTAAACAAATTATTACTATAGTTTAAAAGTACAAGTACTAACATTGATGACGCTTAATTCAGAAAAATTTTGTCCCGACATCGACTCCTCAAAAATTGAATGCCTAAAATAAACATGGTATTCATATTTATTATGTTATTACAATTTTAATAAATTATCTCATCTTATTTTATCTAATCATATACATATATATTATTACTACTAATATTATTATTATATCACTTAAATAAAACTACCCTTACCTCTTCCAACACTTGGCCCAATTCATTCCGCACGCGATCGCCTTCTCTACGTGCGATATCTGAATACACGTACGAGAGAGCATCTCTTTGATCGTCCTCTTTGACTCCTGCAACTCGTCGTTGCTTCTTCTTCGACGCTCAGTTAGGGCACGATCGACTCTTCTCTCTGTCCTCCTCTTCGCCTGGGCAAGGGCACGATCAAAGCTCCTCCTTCATCTTCCACTTCGACTTGACACAATAACAACACTACTTCCTCCTCCACTTGATAGAGACGCCGCCGTTCAACTCTCAAGTAAGTCTCACCTCCATCATACCACAAATTTATAGCTGAACTCAACTATTGAGCTTCCTAATCTTAACGTTTCTTCACCCCCCCCTTCTATTTAGCTTCTGGAATCTCCCGCTTGACCTCCCTTGCTTTGGCTTCTGATACCTCACATCATCTTCTTTGTCTTTTCGTTTCCATTTCCATCTTTTTAACATAACTGTTACACAATAAGATAAGAAGATATATTCATCAAGAAGTTTGAATCATACGTGAATATAATTAACTTCGTCAGACTTAGAGAGCACTATATTTAGTTCATTTATAGACAGTAATTTTTTTGGATTAAAGTGGTAGTGATTAACTTTGGATGAAAAAATTAAGCTAGACTCAAAAAGTGTTTGTTAATTGTTTCTCCAATAATATACATCCCAAAATAGCATTTGTGTATTCAAACTAATGCTAAATCGTACGGTGGTGTGCTTTTACTTCAACAACACACTCTTCCTCATCAAATAGCAAATTATCACTCAAACATTACTTCCACACACACTATTGCATATTTCTTGATAATTGTAATACAAAAATTCCACAAATAGAATCACACGGTGGAGATAAGACTGAATAGAGGATTTCTGCATGTATAATGCAATTTCTTTTTTCCTTCTTTTGCATGCTCTGCAAAAGAGCCTCAAGAAGACACAAGCAATCTAGATAAAAGAACTATTGAGAACTCCTTAAAAAAAGTGTCAAGGTTCGCTTTCATAAGCTCATGCGAGCTCAATTCTAAATATCATTGTAAACATAATTTTTTTTCACACATAGAGAATCTATCAAGTAAAACATGACATCACATAGCATAAGGGGTTCTTTTCATATAAAATTATACATTCACAGGCGTTTTCAATTTTATCTAAGAAATGCAATTAAAAATACCTCAAATCGATTATTGGATAGATCATCATTGTGATTGTCAATAGTGTGTTTGTTAGGCATGTAAGTATATAAGAATTCAGTGGTATGTGTGTTAGTCTTCATGAAAAAGCAATTGTATTGATTGTAGTGTATGCAGCCCCCTTTTCTACTTTGTTGAAATGTTTCCATCAGAACATAGTGGCTCATGCTACCCCATAATGATAAATCGCCAAAGAGAAAACATTAATGGAGCTTCCATTCAGAAGACACTAGAAGGGACTATATGGTACCAACATTTGGTTAGGATTAAGGTGCAATTAACTTGGATCCGGCCAAATCACAACTATAGCATGCCATTGCCAAGGGTTTTCATAGCTATTTCATCGTGAAAGAAATTTTATGTATATACAGAAATCACAACCATAGCATGCCATTGCCCAAGGTTTTTCATAGCTATTGCATCATAGGAAAAATTTTATGCATATAAAGAACCCAACACATGTTATGTCTAAGCACCCTAGAAGGGAGAAAAATATAATGCATATAAAGAACCCAACCATAGAACCCTCTTCATCATGTAAGCAAATTAGATGCAATGTATGAATGCAAAAAAATTCCAATCTGCCTCCCAAAAAGTAGAAAGCATTCATGTCTCACAAAAAACTAGCCACAATAAAAAAAATAAAAAAACTAAAGCTATGATCTCAAACAGCAGCGGGCCAAAAACTTGAATCCAAGGCAAGGAAATAGGAAGGCATGATGGAGAAAATCCGTGTTGTTCGTATACACCATATGATGAGGAATCGAACCTCATTTAAGTGAACGAAAAAGCAAAGAAGAAGAAAACAATTTCTGTTTTGGAACTCGGAAAGGGGAAAATCGCTCGAATAGAGAAGGTGAGAATGTTACCGTGAGAGAAAGGCGATCAATCCCACCATAGATATAGCATCATCGCCCGGTAGACGAAAGTTCGACAAGAAGACCGTTAGGAGGGAGGAAGAGATAGCCTTATCAAATGTTATCGACTTAGTTGTTACCTACCCGTGTCATAAATCCCTAGCCCGCGGATTTAAATCCGTCGATTCATTGGACTTAGTAAATCCAAGATTAGCAGCTGAAATCCATGAAATCCGGATTTAACAAATTGATGGCTTTATTTTGTCCAAAATGACCAGCTGGCAAGATTTAGTCTACATCCCATTTAAATCCAGGGCTAAATCCGTTGCTAGACAACACCAAAATTTAGCCATAATGTGGTTCTATGGGAGCTACTCATGGAGCAATATCTCTGTAGAAATATTATCACTGGTGTGTTGTAGAAGAGTTTATGGAGTGATATCATAAAAACAATTAATAGATAATTAGGCATTTCATATTCCAGACCATTGGCGATGACAAAGTTCAAAAATATGAAAACTAATTTCAAAATTGTGTAATAAATGTCAAATAAAAGCAGTTGGGGGTGGGATGAAGAGCTACATCTACCGGTAACAACAGATGAACTTTGAGATGAAATCTTATAGATAAGATAAAAATAATTCTTTCCAAATTATTGCACTTAAGGAATTCTGCTTGCACGATTTAATTAAAATTCATTGAATTTCAAGAGAATTCAAAGTTGAGTCATTTTAAACAAAATCCATTTCACCAATATGATATATTCAAGAATATTTGTGCTGAGAATATTATTGTTGGCATACGGGCGAACTCAACTCTTAATCGAGAGTTGAGGAGAAAATCAGTTGTTGTGACGGTAACCAAGCCAATGAAATATACATAGTCAAAGATGAATTCATGGCTTTGAATGATATTACTTTGATCGAGGATATTAGCATGTCGATAACCCTGTGCATAAAAATCAACGATTACTCAATGGCAGATCAAGAGATGGACCCATGTAGCGCTGGAACCAAACGACGCAGCGAAGAGAAGGTTCTGGTGTTAAAGTGATATAAAAAAAGAGTCGATAAGGAGGCATTCAACAAATTACTTTCAGCGCAGGTGCGGACTGTTGTAGCTTTGAAGGAATCATTGGATCAGAATGTCCCGATATCAATGAATGAGTTTCTTGCAAAAATAAGAAGTATAGCTGACATATTAGAAGAAGCTACACTCTTCCTTTTAAATGCGCTCAAAGGACACAAGAATGGCATGTTCTCTCAGGATACCAAGGTCCTCAGCTTCGATGTTGAGTTGAGTTCATTCTAGCCAAACATCCTTATTATTATTCATATTTGATCTGGATTTGAAGGTCCTCGATAACAACATCTTAATTGTTCAGTGTCAAAATTTCAATAACCCACTGGTTGATGTAGTGTTTTTTTTATTTATGTCTGTGTTTCATAGGTTATCTTTATAGTGTAATTTTATTCATTTTATTATCCAGGCAGTGTTGTTTCTATTGTAATCATTGTTATTTAACGCTCAATAAATTATTATCTTAAGGCCGCATTTTGTCTAAAAAATTTGTTTCAATATCACAGTTATGCCTAATTACTCTTGTGGAAGAGTATCGGACAATATGTAAAATCTCATTAACAATATACTGATGTAACTAACGCCCTTAACAAGCTATTCCCAAGAGTAACTGATAGTAGTTCATCCGATGATGATGGGTTATTCCAAGACTGATGTTTTATAGGGCATACAAAGAGCATTAGTATGTTATGGATGTTCTTATTGGACATCTCGGCTCCCAACAAAAGCTTTCACCCAACTACGAGAAAATCTGGTGAATCGCAATCTATTAAGTGATACCAAAAATATGAGTTTTGCAGAACAGCTTGGTATTTTTCTAAGAGGAGTTTCACATGTACATTCCTACAGACAGTTATGTGAATTCTTTCAGCGTTCATTGGAAAAGTTGGAAAGTCATTATTATTTTTGGCTAAGAAATACATTTGATTGCCAACAGAGAATTTTAAATATCACTCATTCATCTGTTCTAATCGGCAATTTTATCTTTTCTTTGAAAACACCATTAGAACGATCAATGGTACACATATACTTGTTGTTGCTAATTGTGACTCACAGATAAGATGTTGTAATAGGAAAGGATTGACATCACAAAATGTGATGGTGGCTATCTCATTTGACTGTCAATTTTTGTTTATTGCAATTGGTTGGGAGGGATGAGTAGCTGATATGAGGGTGTTTCCTTGATCGGTTGAGTAAGGATCTTTTTGTGTGTCATAAGGGCGATATTATCTCGTTGACTCGGGATATGCTAACACCAACAAATTATTAGCACCTTATCGAGATTGTCGATATCATCTTATTGAGTATCGTGGAAGAACTCAGAATTACTCGGAAATAAAAGAGTTATATAACTATTGTCGTGTTAAATTACAAAATGTAGTTGTAAGAACATTTGACTACTAGAGTGAGAGGTTTCAAGTTTTAATACATATGCGTCAGTTTTCAATAAGCGTGCAGGATGATATAGTGATTTTTGTGTCAACTTACATAAGTTTATAGATAGACATCACGGAGACGATATATACTTTAACATGTCACATAATGAAATGCATCACGATAAAGAACTAAGAGAGCTAATGAGCACGGGTGATGACTTAAACATGCATGTAAGTAATAGAAAAAAATTTGAATGTGATATAATTCGACATACAATTGCTGTAAATATATTAGAATCACGTGTAAGAATTTTGGAAACATTCTCCTTTTCTATAATTAATTTAGGAATTATATTAATGTTAGTTTTACTTATGTTGCAAGAATTTGAACGAAGACGACGCAACAGTTGATTGTTTTGTTTTCATTTTTTTACCTCAGTGTTTGTGTCACATTAGAATCAGTCTTTTAGTTAATAAATTTGTATTAGCGATTCGGAAAAATACCATAAGATCTAGTTGTAACACTTGTTAACTATGCATCACTTTCTTGCACATTTATTCACCATTAAATTTTTACTAGCAAAATTATATATGGAGAAAGGATTGCTTGAAAAAGAAATGTTTGATTTATCTGAGAAACATGGTTACAACATGCATCTTCATGGTACATCAATGGAATTTGATTTGTGGGGAAAAAATGCAAAGACTTCATTCTTATCTTAACATTTCTTTTAACATCTAAGGAGGCCTGACACTTTCATGGATAACGAGCAGAGGTATTTGTATGCACAGTCATGAATATGTATGTATGTTTTGGTTATTATATCATGTTGATGATGAATCATTATAATAGTTAGATATAAAGTTGTTTTACAGTAATATTTATAAAGATTTTTCTCTTTTCGTAGTACTGATGTGGTTTGATGATATTGCAATATGTTAAGCATTATATTCTGCACAGACCTTTGTTGATTTGAATTCTTTAGTATGTTGATTAAATCATATTACATTTTTTTATTCACGGATACATTTTATTCCTCCAATATATTATCTATCTTGTTCCGGAACCCTACTTTGCTATGTCCTCGAGATAGTTCATTCTTGGAGAAACATATATTTGAGCTTTCATTTATTTTTCCTTGTAAGTTGATATGCACCAATTCAATCCTAGAGTTTTATGTGAATTGATTTACTACTTGTACATATATTTGTTTTCCATCTCCAACTCTTTTTTATCAGCAAGAGAAGAATATATGTGTTGCAATATCAGCTTTGGGATCTCTACTTTTATGATCCCATGGCGAAACAGTTTGGACGCCACAACTTTTGTATGGTAACCACTGTAATATCGGATGCCTACTCAATGGCAGGGCAACTTGGATGACCATGCTTTTGCGTGGTAACCGCTACAATATCTATTTTTCGGATCACTTCATCAAACTTAATTGATATTTATTTCCTCTTACACTCCTAAATGCCCAGCCTGAAATTTTAAGATGAGGTTTAAGTTATACTTGGTGGGCGATCATATCATTCTCCAAGGTGTTTTGGAGATCCCTACTTTTATGATGTGTTGGCATATCAGCTTGGATAACCTATGTTTCCGCATGGTCTGAATCGGTGTCATTGTCAAAGAACGTTTGAATGTCCTTGCTTATATTTTTCTTTTTGGGAAATGTGGATGTCTCTGCTTATATATGTCTTCTATCTCTTCTTTTAAACTTCACTCAGATTTTTTAGTTTATACTAATTGAAAAATGCTTATTAATGGCAAAGTTGTTTGGTTTGTTGACTTTCCACCAGATATTGGGTTTTTGGTAGTTATTGTAAATTGAATTGAGTTATTGGGTTGGTTTTGATGTCTACAGGGTGTGCATTGGTTATTACCAAAAATTCTTATGAGTTGTTATTTATCCTCTTATTTGGTTAGTTCGATTTTGTTCAAATGAGGATTTTGGAAAAGTAATTTAAGCTCGTTTTTTCCTGAGATTTGGGAAATATAATTTGGGAAAGGTAATTGGCTATTACCGAAAATTTTAAGGTGATGTTCATCTTTTCGCACTCTAACAGTCATAATTTCTCCTTAAATCCTGACAGAAGTTCCTAAACAGTCTTACTGGATTTACAAGATTTAATAAATCCATTGTCATACATTTTTTCAGATTTAACCTACTTAGGATTTAGCAAATCATGATATACTAAATCCTCATAACTTGAATTGCATTCGCTGCCAGACAGACCCTTACTAAATTATGAATTTATAGCTTAAATCCATGAAATCCATATTTAACAAATTTGTAGCTTTATTTTGTCCAAAATGACCGTATAGCAAGATTTAGCCTAAATCAAGATTAAACCCAGGGCTAAATCAGTTGCCAGACAGCCCCTAAAATTTAGGGGAAAGCAAAATCCACAACTTACGCATCTTCATCACCCTCTCTTGCACAATCCTCGCCTCCTCGGCGCTCTCATCACGTAACCTATGGTCGACGACAATACCCAAAAGCCCATCAATATAGCCGGATGAGCCAACCTTCCCGCTAAGCCCTTCAGACTTCCAACCGGCCGTCAAGACGCAGAGCGCCATGCTGTCCGGGCCACCAGAGACTCCAAGAGCTGCAAGGAAAGCTCAAATATTCACCGAAGTGATGAAATAACACAAATGGAAGAGGAACGGGAATGAGGTGGGCGAAGTCACCAATCCTGTGGTGGGGTTTGATACCCGCCAAGGCCATCTTTCTTGCGAAGGACTCTCTGTAGAAAGAGATGTCCGGAGCAGAGCATTTGCAGCCGAAATGGCGTAGAGGGAGGAGGATAGGGTTATGGCGGGGCGGGCGGAGGACGAAGAGCATCTCAAGGAGCAATATGGAGCCCTTTTGCAAAGGTTGGTTTACCTTGAAGGAAGCACTCAGAGGATTTGTAATTTTCCGGCGGGATTATTAGGGTTCATGGATTGTTGTCGGCTGATTTGGTCGCCCGACCTGGGCTCAGTTGGGTGCATGCCTTTCAACTGCTTGTTTGGGCCGCAGCTTCGATCCCTAGTATAAAAATTCAAAAACAATTTTAGATAAGTTAATGAAACGCGTGAACCAAATAGTACGGGAGTATTTTAAAAACGACGACTGCACTTATAAGTTGCCCCAAACAGACTCTTCATCGACTTCGACCGTTGAAGGAGCAATGTGTTACAGGAGCTGAGTGCTGCACCAAAGTTGAAATTTTCATGGAGTCGACTTCTAGTTAATCAAAATTCAATTGGGATTCAATTATGAAAATTAAGGGATAATTCATTCAGCTTATTATTTGAACTAGCAAAACTGTGTATCCATGTGTGTTATGATTAAACTATTGAGAATTTAATAAAATTGAAAAATATGAGGATCTTACCAATTAGTGGACTTCCGAGGTAAAAGACTGATGTTGTCAATCAATGAACGATACCTGAAGAAATATTATACGACGTCATGTCACCTGAAGTAAATTTTCTTTTTGGAATTGTTACTCATTCTGAGGATGCTTATTTGGTCAGCGTCTGTGACTAGATCCAAAATTTTTGTAACAAAATTAATCTTAATAAAATAAAAATTTTAATTTTGCACATCTGAATCTCTTCCTCCTTAAATTTTGAAACTTCATTAAATTAAATTAAACTAAATGCACACGTACCTGTGTAAAATTAAAATTTGTTTAATAATGATCTGTTATTATTCTTGTTCGTTTTGAATTTCAGTGCACTGATATTTTCTTGCTTCCGCAGAAAAATATCGGATCAGAAGTTGATTTTCGCTTTTAAAAACGCCTTAATTCTCGCACTTGATGAAGAAGAGGCAGCTTAGGGCGGCATCATGAGTTTTGATTTGGACTACAGTCAAGTCAATGTGGACTACAAGGGTCCCCTGATGGGCGTTGTCAGCCTCCGTGAAGCAAAAGGACTACTGTCATTGCTCAGAATCAGTGTCAGGGAAGACTCCTCACTGAAGAAGAAGAAAGCAGATATGATACAGTACCCGATGGAGGAAACTAGCCGCTTACAGTCGATGATCTCCGTGCCGACCGGAGATTGGTCGGTGCTTCTGCAGAATGAGTACCTGATGTGTCGCTGAGAAGAACGCAGCACTGAAATGCCAATCATCGCAAACATAAAGCCCTGTTTTGTCTGGAAAAAGATCTGCAAATGAAGCAGAGGCAACACTCACTCCGATTAATGAATAAGAAATCTATGATCCGTGTTTAAGAGAGACTTCCACTAGTTCGTCGTTCACAAAGGATGAACCAGAGTTTGTTGTGGAGTCTACACCTCCAGAGGTCCCCGATGAGCTTTGCACAGGATGCCCGATGTGCAATGCAGAAATCCCGACGAGGACGCTGCCAACGGAAGCCTTCACAGAATGCCCAGAGTGTAACATCCTCCACCTGAAGAGGTATGGGACGCTTGAAGATTATACAATTGCCAGCATGAAGTTCAGGAATGCAGACCACCCGGAGGTCGAGCCATACACACCGCAGTTTGCAGAGCCGCCACCATCATGGATTCCTCCAGAGGATGAGACAGAAGAGCGACCCAGACATTCACAGAGGATTCCTACAACAGAGTTAGAAAGGATGAGCAGGGTCCGGAGCAAGAAATTGAATATTATGAGGAAATTGAAGGAAAATTTGTTAATATTATAGAAGGATTAGAACTACACACTAGGGTATTCTCAGAAAGCGATGAAAGAAAGATTCAGGACTGTGTTTTTGATCTCATGAACAGAGGTCGAGCTGGATTATTGAAGAAGAAGACATATGTTGAGCCGCAGAATGGATGCAGGGGAAAGGTAGAATTACTATTCAGTGTGGATGCTGCTTTTGTTAGGGACAGGCTAGGAAACCCCCAAAGCATCTTGAGATATGACGAGGTGGATCTCATGTCGTCCGCAATAAAGAGAATGATTAAAATATTGGTAAGATGGAGCATAATACCGGCGAATTGCATCCCGAACAGCTGCATCATCAACATCTACGAGGAAGGGGACTGCATTCCTCCCCACATAGATCATTATGATTTTGTTAGACATTTCTGTACAGTACCTTCATGAGCAAGAGAAACATTTTATTTGGAAGAGAAATTGACATTGTTAGACTCGGAGAATTCAGAGGATCAGTCGAGATTTTGCTGCCGGTGGGTTCAATTCTAATTTTAAAAGGAAACGGAGCAGACTTGGCAAAGCATTGCATCCCAGGAGTGTCGTATCGCAGGGTTTCTGCACATTAAGAAGAATGGACGACATCAAAGTACCACATGGATTCCAGTCAGATGCAGAGTTAGAAGAATTGCGTCCGTAAGAGTTGTAAAAAAAGGTGTACCTCTAAGTACGCGAGAAAGGAACTCTTGTCATGAAGCTTGGCTTAGAAGGTTGGCTTAACCATGAGCTTGCCTCAGGGGACAGATATTTGTTACTTTTTGTACAATATTTGAGCGGAGCAGACACGATATATGATATTTCAGATGTACTCAGCATGTTGCTTTCTGACATTTCAGCATACATCCGGTTGTACTACACGTTTGAAGAAAAGTTTAACAAAGTTTCTTTCAGATTTCATCATATTTGTCAAATTATCTTTTTGTGTGATTGATGAAAAGCCGTGTGACCATAATTTGGTCCTAAACTTTGACGAACAAAGAAGAATACAAAAGAAATTTTATAATGAATAAAAATTAAAAGAAATATCAAAGTTAAAGAAAAATAAAAGGAAGTCAAATTTGATAATTTTAATAATGATGAAAATGATAAAAATGATAAGCAAATTCTCCACGTTTTTTCACACTCTACGTTCTTCACACTCCGCACTCCACTTTTCTTTCACACCCCGTGTTCCCCGCATGAATTACTACAATTCACGCTTTACACAAATTTCACAAGTCTTCATATCCTTTTCACAAAGTTTAATACTCTATGCAAAATTCCGTAAATTTTCCGTATTTTCGACACTTCACAAAATCCTCCACAAGCTTCGCAACTCCCACAACCTTCTCAGCACTCGGGATTGTAGACCTCCATTCTACTCCCTTGGATTGTATGCGTCTGTCCTACTCCCATCTCAGCACTCGAGATCGTAGACCTCCGCTTTACTCCCTCGGGATTGTAGGCCTCCGTCCTTCTCCCATCTCAGCACTCTGGATTGTAGACCTCCGCTCTACTCCCTCGTGATTATAAGCCTCCATCCTACTCCCATCTCAATACTCGAGATTGTAGACCTCTGCTCTGCTCTTTCAGGATTGTAAGCCTCTGTCCTACTCCCATCTCAGCACTCGGGGTTGTAGACCTCTGTTCTACTTCCTCAGGATTGTAGGCCTCCGTCCTACTCCCATCTCAGCACTTGGGATTGTAGACCTCTGTTCTACTATCTCGGGATTGTAAGCCTCCATCCTACTCCCATCTCAACACTCGAGATTGTAGGCCTACGTTCTACTCCCTCAGGATTGTAGGCCTCCGTCCTACTCCCATCTCAGCACTCGGGATTGTAGACCTCCATTCTACTCCCTCGGGATTGTAGGCCTCCGTCCTACTCCCATAACATCACTCAAGATTGTAGACCTCCGTTCTACTCCCTTGAGATAGTAGGTCTCTGTCCTACTCCCTTTTCGTCACCTCTTAAGTTGGATGTGAGTCTCAGAGCTCTCCTTCCTAATGCGACATTCTCAACACTTTCGTTACCTTTTGGGTTGGATGTGATTCTCCGAGCTTTTCTCCCCAATGGAGCACCCCTTCTTCTCGATCTGGTCTCTTCAGACATCCTTAATTCTAAATTTTTTTTTAAAATTAAAATTAAATCAAATTTAAACTAAAATTAAACTTTTCCACACCAAATCGAATCTTTGTCGTGGCCATCAGTTTCCCTGACAATTGTCTCCGGCATCCCTTTTCTATTTCTCCAGTGGAGTCGCCAGAAGCAGTCGGTCGTTTAAAAGTTAGAAATTGTCTGGCGTCGGGATATCCATTCCGACGATCGGCAATTTCTAACTTTTAAACGGTCGACATCATCCAAACCACCTAAACACATTTAAAATAACAAAAGGTTAGTCTCAATGAATGCATGATAGGATAAGTTGTTGGTTATTATGCATAGTAGGTCTTACAACTTGATTACAAAATATCAATGTGTTTAAGTATGAATGGTATGCACAATGTCCTGAGCCTAATGTGAGTTTATTTTTGTAATTTAAATTTTAAATTTCTTATAGCTCACTACACTCAAGTTTGTTTTATAATGTTGGTTAGATCTTAGTGCAAAGTGATAATAGCAAGCTGTGAATATGTATGCACTACCTTGATAATGAATGAGAAAATGATTTATTTAAAAGGTCAACCAGTATGCAGTGACATAACTCACTCTATCAAGTAGTGGTCTTCACGGGACAAATTACCCCTTTTCGTAATGAGTGAGGGTCTTAAAATAAGGAATAAAATATACATGCAATGTATGAAGAAAATCTATATGTAATGAATATTCGTGTGATTATCTTTTCATCTAAATCCTAAAGAGGTTATTACTCCAATTTCTATAATTGTCAATCCGATTATTTAATATAAATGATGTATTGAGGTGTGAAAGCAATGTGTTGTGCAAAATTTTTTTGGTTATGAATTTCATTTAATTTTCAAAAATTAGGTTAAAATTATTTATTTTTGGTAGAAAATTTAGTCCTTAAAGAGCTTATAAAAAATTCAAGCAAAAACACATAAAAGAGCAGCCTAAATTTTGGATAGACTTATCAAACACAGACAAAGTACAACAAAAATAAGGACACAATCAGGTACCAACTTTAGACTTACGTCGGACTCATTGTTAAAAAAATGTATCAAAATATCATTATCATTTCGTTGCGGTTCATCATTTGAATTTCTTGTATATCATTATCATTTAGTTGCGGTTCATCATTTGAATTTCTTGTTCATTCTCTTGTGGACGATTCAGATGTCAATTGTTGACCGACTAGCAAACAACCCAAAAAAAAAAAAAGCCACAGCAGGAAAATAAACCTACTTTACTATAACAACCTAGTTTCAACTAAACACCCTAGGTTACTATAACAACTCTGTAATGCAAAGTTAACACACCTTAAGTTCACCTATGGCAGCCTAGAAATATGTAAAGAAAAAATGCAAACTAAGCTAGAATGGAAAGCAATACACAATAAAGCTATTTACTTATCATAAACATTCAGTCTAGCGAAGGAAATCTGTCATAAAAAAAGATTTCTAATGAGAAAAAACATAGCAAACTTGTTTATTTCTATGACGTCTACAAAGTGAGTGCTTATGACGTTTAATGTTTGTGAGTGTAAAGAGTGAAAAAGGGCCAAATGAAGTCTTATTGTTCAAGTTTTTTATGTCTTGATTATTTGTTTCAGATTTTGTTAAGAAAAGTCTTTCATTGAAATTATTTGGATTTTTAATTGAATTTTTGAATTAATTAATTTATATGCTTATTAGATATATATAAATATTTAATCTTATAACTTCAAATATACAAATTTTAAGAAATTTTTATAGTTTGTGAATTTTAATGAATTAATATATTTCCAATTTTTTTATTTTTAAAATTTTGAATATTTTGACTTAAATGACTTCATTTAACTTGGAATTATTTCTAGAATTTGATATTGAGCTCAAAGATTTTCTATAAGAATTTTATGATTTTTTGAATTTTGTTTGATTTATTATAAGTCATTTTTTATTTAAAAATTCATAATAAATCTAAATGGACTTTAAAACCTTGATTTTTTTTTAGAGATGCTCAGGATAAGATTCCAAATAATTTCAACATTTCACAAACTATTCTAAGTTCATTTTATTTTTTTCTATAAATTATTGAATTTATTATTTGAAAATTATTTAAAAAATATTAAATGGAAAAACATTTTGTATATCTAAATTCCTTTTGGTTCAATTCTTTCATTGGTGAAAATCTTATTTAATTTTGAGTGTTCTCAAGAAAGTTATTGAAGTTTTAGTGAGGAATGGTATACTTGTAAATTTCTTAATTTGACCTAAACTACTTCATTTCAAGTTGAATGTGATTTTTATCTATTTTCTTCCTATTAATGAGTTATTTTGGTTTAATTGGTTGAATTTTACCATTTTATCCTTTCATTTGTTGAGTCTAATAGTGAAAAGAGCATTTTATAAATTCAAGGGAACTTGCAAATTACCCAAAAAATTACTTTTAAACTAAAAAAAAAAATTAGAACTTACTTACTCTTTGAATCTTGATTAACAATTTTAAATAAGGTTTTACATATTTTAAGTTTTGGAAAGCTCATGTTGTTATTTTAAAAGTAATAGGGGTATTTTTGAAATTTGAAGAAATCACAAATATACTCTATATTAGTTTTAAAATTACCACTTACTAGTACTTTATTTTTTAGTAAATTATTAGTCTTTTAAAATCCAACCTTTTAATTTTTATTATCCATCTCTTTAAATTTCAAAAATAGAAAATATAGAAGGGTAAATATGTAATTTTGGGAAATTACAAATTTATCTTTCTTTAATTTTCCAAATGAATTTTAGTGAAATTTTCATTTATTGATTATTATTTATGTGAACATAATTTTCCACAGCTTTTATTATTTTGAAATTTTGGATTTAAGGGTCTCAAAGTTAAGGGTAAATTTGTAATTTTGAGGAAATGACAAAGTTACTTATTCTTACTTTTCTCTTTAGTAAATTTCACAAAAAAAATTATTATTAATATCTTTTCAATGGTTTCCAGACGTATTTTTTATGATTTTAAGATTCACACATGTTCAATTTACTTCGTAGGGTAGATTTGCAAAATTTAACAATTTTAGCAGTTTTAGCCAAATTTTAATCAATTTCACTTGTAAACTTTACCAAATTTCATAAAATAACCAAATTATTGAGTCAAATGATTTTTATGAATGTTTGCACCAATTAGTTATTTCAAAGATTTTTAGAATGTTAATTTTCTAACAATTTGGTAATTGCATTTTTACCCTTAACATATTTTACTCATCCAATTGAAATTCCAATTATATCACATCATTATAGAGGTTCAAAAAAACATATCTTAAAGATTTAACAACTTAATTCTCTATTTTAAGCAAATTTTCAGAAATAAAGGGTGAAAGATGTGCATAAGTAAGTGGCTTAGAATGAAATTTAAACCACATGAACTCACTATATTATTGCATAAGCTGAACATCCAAAGGATTCTTGAAATTTTCATGAAATTTTTAGAATTTGTAGATTTATGTTGTTTTTATTTTATTTATTTATTCAATTAATTGAAATTTGTAATAGAGAATCAAACTAACCCATCAAATAATGTTTTATGTCTTTAAGAAAAATTAGGAAACACACAAATGCAAAGAACCTTTAATGGTTCAAATTTCAAGATATTTTAAGTTTTTTTTTTATTTTTAATGATTTACTGATGTTTTAAGTGTTTTGATTAAATCCAGAAACTATTGATATTATTATGTTTTGATTTTATTTTTTACTCATTCTCCATGTTTTACTAAATTAGTGGTATTTTATTTCACCTTTTTTTTTAATTTTCTTGAAATATTTATGAATTTACAAATGTTCAATGTATTTCCTGCAATTATTAAAAGGATTTAATCCTATTTACTCACTTAAACATTGCTCCATGTTAGCCTCTGACTTAGCACCATGCCGCTATCCGCATCAGCTTCTTTCCAGACATCACGTTCTTGCTGGCCAACCAATCATTGGTCCTTTCTGCGTCAATGCAATCCGGTGGGTTGATCCAAACACGCGCGCATTCTCTACACTTAATATGAGCCATCTATCCTTAATTAAAAAGGAATGGACGACATTGGCTCATCATCCCTAAAGGGACAAGACATTGATACCATCCAAGGAAAATTGAATTTTTCTAACGATTATGTGTGGATTAACAATCTAAAACTACCAAATCTTTCATCTAGCTATGACACATCTATCTAACAGTGAAGACTATCTAACATTCACATTTATTTCACAAAGCTACAAATCCAAGGTCCTAAATCTAAGTTATGATGAATACCTGAATCCAGGAAGGGTCTTCTTGATCTAAAGCTTTTATCATGCTCAATTTGAACCAACGAATAGTGTTCAAGCTCTAATTGCAAGCTCCTATGTTTCCTTCTATGATTCCAATCATGCCCATCTACAACTTGATCAAACACTGGGTTGGAAAGCTTAAGGTTGATGGGTTTTGATTGAGAAATTGGTTTTCACACTTGAGAAGTGTGATGAAATGGCTTGATGGAGGATTTGATGGGTGGACAGTGAAATTGGGGTAGGTCCTCTTTCGAGACAGTGACTTCAATGGTGGAAATGGGCTTCTAAGCTAGGAAAACAGAGGGAAATTAAAGGGGAGTTTGATTGTGAGGTTTAGGAATGGATATTGGGAGAGCTTCACCTAAAGTTCAAGAGAATTCCTACCCAACATGAGAAGAGGGTGTATTTATAACTTGGGTCTAGAGCCCCAATAATTAGTCCAAATGTGAGCTGACATGGTCAACATGCAATGACCAATAAGAATGGACCATGTGGAAGGTCAAAGATGATGTTCTATTTATGGGGAGGTGCAATGTGGACTTTGAAAAGTGTGTAGCTTCCAAGGCAAGAATGGGAGGTTAGCTAGCTTGGGCGCACTCCCTCTTTACTATTAAGAGGATTGGTTCTAGAGGCTTGGGATGGCTTGCTCAAGCTTGGATTTAAAGTGGATTAACTTGAAATTGGCAAGTGTATTGGCAAGTGGATCTTAAGGTCAATTTTGGGTGAACTTGGTGTGAGCTTATAAACAGTAAAAAGGCTTGAGTGTTATGGTTCTGGTCTGGGAAGGTTCAAAGGTTGAGTTGGTGTGTGAGTGGGTGTAAATTTTGGTGATATTTATTTTACTTTGAAAATTATTAACTTTTGGAATTTAAGACAAATTGTGTTGTAATTTGAGTGATTTGTGAAGGGTTTAGTAAGTGAAGTGAGCTTTAAAAAAATTATTTTGAATTATGAGTGGATTTAAGTGAATTTTACAATAAAATGAATGATGAGAAAAGGTTTAAAAATGTCATTTTGTTATTTAGAATTTTTTTCTTTTATTAATGAAATTGATTATTGAATTATTTTGATAATTTTTTATTAATTTATTTGATTTCTGAAAATTTTAATATATATTTTCATTTTTTTTCAATTTTTTTATGATTCTATTTTCTTAGTTTTATTTTATATTGAAATAGTTTTGATAATTTTCAAATTTTATTGATTAATATTGAAAAAAATATTTTGTATTTTGAATTTTATCTTATGACGTTCAAAAATTTCAATGACTTTGAATTTAATTTGATTTGAATTTAATATCTTAGTGAATTTTATTTTATTTTAAAATTTTGGTGATTTATTATATTTTTCATTATTAAAAATTAAGTTTCATTCAAGATGTGGTGAAGGTGAGCGAAGTGCCCCAAAGAATTAACAAGTAGAAAACCTAAGTCTCTAAGTAAAAGAGTTGCTTAAGCTATTTTAGGCATATAGGAATTTAACTCAAGCTTCAATGACTTGGCCTCAATCAACTCAACCAAGAGTTGAGGATTTAAGATCAAATGCATGAAATTATAAGAAGTGAAGAAATATTTTAATTTCTAGTTTGATATTGGTTCCATCACTAGTCCTCTAGGAAGAGCTACTGAAAAACCTTAAGGCTAATTATAGAGAAAGAAAGACCTCACTCAAAAAATGAAGTCAACAGTCTTGACGTCGGTCATGGGCCATGTCGGCTGAGGTTACAAGAATCTCACCCTAAATGCTCAAATATGCAGCGACGGGTAGATCAAGAATCATCGATGATAGGACCCTTTTATCTTGGATCACAACTGACACGAGGCACCATTTAGGCTAGACAACTCCTTGGCCAATCTAGCGAAGGCATTAGCCTTGTCGATCAAAGAAAATGATATTTTAATCAATATCATGTCAAGGAAATAATTCATTAAAATCTTGCTCATTTGTGATAAATCAAAAGCTTAGGTTTTAAAATCTTATAGGTATCAATCACTTGACCTGTCACAAGCTAACAATCACCATAGAGTGAAATTCTATTTATGTTCTTCTAAATGGTGATATGTAATCCTAAAAATAAAACCTTGCATTCCACATCGTTATTTGTGCAAGTCTATATCAAGCTATATGAATACCAAAGAATACCATACTCAAGCGATATGAAAATAAGAAAAATCCTAACATTAGCATGGAGAATGTATCCAGACAGATCTTCCTTCTAGAAAGATTTGCCATTGAAATACAAATCCCATTATGGAGTGTCAACTTCCAGAACTTGCTACTTTGGGTGGTCGTCCCTAAGGGTTGAATCAGTTGCGATGGGGTGAACATCCAAGAAATTCGCCAAGGCGTGATCCTTAAAAGCTTATTAAGGCAAAACATGTGATATCAAACTAAAGTAATATCATGGTTGATTTGGCCAATTTACCTGCTAAAGTAGGGTAAGTCATCAAATACTGCAAGAGCTTAAACTCAAAACCAAACTAATGTGGTAAGACACAAATAACGCCCAAGCTTTTGAAACATGAATATCAATGTCAAACAATACTTTTCAACTGGTGGATATTTCATCTCAATGGGAATGAAATGTCGACTCATCATGACAAAGCATTTTATTTCTTTCATGATTGATCTCAGGTAGTAGTGCACTTACTTACTTATCCATACCGCAATGTGTAAAATAAAAGGGCTTCTTCAGAATAAACACTGCCAACACAAAAGCATTCAAAAGGTAACATTTGATGTAATTAAATGCCTTCTAACATTCCTCATCCCAATTAAAATGGGCATCCTTCTTAACTAGGCAACAAAAATCCAACATCTCCTAAACAAGTTTTATATAAATCTCTTAAAGAATGTCAACTGGCACTGAAGATAATGTTGCTACCTTAAACTCTTAAAAGGTTCCATCTATAATATTGATTGAATCTTATTGGGGTCTATCTTAATTCTCCTCATGAACTTCACTAAAGATACACCAAATGAACATTTTAGAGGATTCATTTTTAGACCAAACTCCCTCAAATGCTTGAAAAAAGCTCTCAATTTGATCCTCCTCTAGATGATTTTTAACAACAACATAGTCTATATAACACTTAATTTGCTTATGCAACAAATTATTATTGATGTGCATCATCACATGCTGATAGGTAGCTCTGATATTCTTCAGGCAAAAGGGCAAAAACTTACAATAAAATAAATTAATTGGGTTACAAAAAGCTGTATGCTTCTCATCTTTTAGTATCATCAAGTTCTGATTGTATCCAGAGAATCCATCCATAAATGAGGATATACAATTGGATAAAGAGATGTCAACCACAAGCTCAGGGTAAATAAGAAAAAAACATCATTTGAACAAGCCTTATTCAAATCATAAAAATCTATGAGGACTCATACTGAGATATTTTTCTTACTAACTGGTATGATGTTTACTAGCCAGATGGGGTAAGGCTCCTCTATTATAAACTCCACCTCAATGAACTTCTTAGTCTATTCAATGTCTTTCTGCTCTACATTTGATTGTATCCTCAAAGGAGGTTGCTTTACCAGGGCTAATGTTGGATCATTGATAAACCTCTGCATTGTTATCTTGAGATTTAGGGTGTTTAGGGCAGCTACATTTTATCCAGCTTATCCTGATAATCTGCTGATGACCAGCTGATCCAGATAAGCTGAGTGACTGTTTTGTTTGTGCGTTTGGAAAATAGTTGATTCTGGATAAATGACCAATCTGCCCCTGTTTTGGACAAGCTATTTTATTTGTGTGTTTTGTAAATAGATGATTTGCAAATTTTTTTTGTTAAATGAATAATCTGACAAGTAAAATTGATGTTGTTCTCCAAAAAACTACAATATCTACCCTTATAGTAGCAGTTGCTCCATAAAGTTATTTTGATTAATATAACACCCTCACAACATTTTAGCAAAGCAAAAGAACTAAAATTCTAGAAAAACTTTCCTAACAAAATATTTGCCATTCCATGGAGCCAAACATATATGCATTTACTCAACTCAATTAAACAACAAGCATTGTAATTTCAGCAAAGCAACTTCAGAAGAACCTAATCAAATTTCAGCAAAGCTGCAGTGCCAAATTTAAAAAAATTTAGATATTCAGGGAAAAAATATTCAATGAACCGAAAGAGTAACAATAATGAAGGAACAGAAAAAGAAGGAAGAAGAAAGAAGAAATAAAGGAAGAAGAAGAAGGAAAAGCGGTAGAAGAAGAAAAAAGAAGGAGAAGCCCGATGGGCCACCTAGAGGCTCAATTAGCCATACCCGAGCCACAGAGGTAAGAGGAGCTTCTGCAGCATTTTTCTGCAATTGAGGGATCGAGCAGCCCTACCTGAGCGAAGAAGAGAAGGAATGCACTAGATCTTTGATGAAGAAAAGGAGTAGCGTGAGTCGTTTCCTACCCTAGTGCGGCATGTAGGTTTTGATCGAGAGCTTGGGGAGGAAGAAGAAGTCACAAGAGTGTGAAGGGATCCACCAAAATCAACAAAGGAAATAGGGCAGCGCGAGAGGAGTGTGAGAGGGCGGGTGGGTAAAAGGGTGTTCGAAACGCTGATCGCGGGGTTATACCCACGATCGCGTTTTCATTAAAATCAGGAACGTTGTTTTTATGTAAGCACCTGAAATGTGCAAAAAAAATGGTGCGACAACATTTTTAAAAGTATCGCCACACTTATAAGCTGCCCCAAACGGGCCCTTAAGCTAGCATCATGGCATAGGTCCACATGGTATAGTCACAAAATTCATTAAAAATTTTCATTATTTTCTTACAATTGACTTTGATAGTAGGATGCTAATATATGTAGGATAAGGATCCTCATCCTTACCCAAATTCACTTTAATAAGTTGGTCAATCATCAAAGACAAATCATTATTGAGCTCATGAGGGGCATCCTAGATTTCAACATTAGGGTCAGGGGTGCTGCTGTAAGAATTTGCTAACACCATCCTTAGGAAGCATGAGGTAGTTTAGGCTTTGATGAATTGAAAAACTCAACATATGATTGATATACTATTCGTGAAAAAGTCTATCTAGTCTTGCTAAGGCACCGGGTCTATTATCAAAATCTCATCTAAAAGTGTCAAATTAGATGAGCAAAGCACTAAGATTATTGCTAATAAAATTTCTCTAAAAAGTATCTCCTCATTTGCATCCTCTAGAATTAGGTCTACTTTTATATGGGAGACTGAGTCACACACATTAGTCCCTAACTTAGAATCATCATCATCATTAATCTGAATGTTAATCTTAGCTGGTGGAAGAACAAGCAACTTATCTATATCAGGAGGAATAAACACCAGATAGTCTCCTCCAATATGTAACTCCTTTTATCTTCATAGAAAGAGATGGGCCATCAAAGCAAAATGATGTCTGGATGCCAAAGCACTTGAGGCAGGCATAGAGGGTAGATAAAACGTTATGTCCATGTATATCTTGACTTCATGGAGTGGGAAAGGTTATATATTTCCTAAGATGCAAACTCTTCTCTTTCAAGGAAGGGTTGAAAGTACCATCCAATAGGCATGTATCCACAGATGACCAAACAAAGCTCTGAAAGAGGTATTGTTATCAATCACATGGAACTTGGCATCTATCTTTAACCCTTCAAACTATAGAATGAGTACTATGGAGACAAGTGACATACAAACCTTTTTGTTAAAGCCATAAAGCATAAGTTTATCAAGGGCCTAGACACCTTGAATTGAGAGATAACAACTCAAGTGTATGGGTGCTTGTTATGCTCACTCATGCACCTGGGTCCACAAATATAGGGTTTAACAGATTCTTGTATATTAGGGCCTTCATTTATGAGGGTGATTGTGATCAATAGTACCTAATAAGAGATCATCATTAGAGAAGGAAATGATTAAAATCTCTTAAGAGGGGCCTAGCTCTTTCAACTTTTATTTTGCAATGTAAGCTCAACAGACTTTAGACTCTGATAAAACTTTGACTAAAGTCTCTCAGAGCTCAGGATAAATCATCAACACATTATAAACAAACAACATGCTAGTAACTTCTTAATATGAGCCAAGATATTATAATCAACTTGGCTAAACTTAGTCTGGGGATTCTTGTCTTGGTTATGAGGAACGAGGAAAAATTCAATACTCTAAGGGTTTGTTTGGGGCAGTTGTAGCTTATCCAACTTATCCAAATAAGCAGCTTATTCTGATAATTTTCTGATCAGCAGCTTATCCTGATAAGTAAGATGGTTGTTTGGTTTGTGCATTTGAAAAACAGCTGATTCTGGACAAATGACTATTTCGCCCCTGTTCTAGATAAGTTGTTTAGCTGTATGGTTTGTGCATTTGAAAAATAGCCAATTTGCAATTTTTTCTAGAGAAATGACCATTCTGGAATGAAGCTGTTATGTTGTTTGTAACAAAAATACAATGGATACACATAAAATATTAAAGAACCAATAAAATTCCGTCATAACAACACGAAAAAGGATATATACCTCAGTTAATAGTGAGTATCAAGAAACAAAAAAAAAGAAATAACATGTTAAAATTACAAGAAAAAGAATGACAATATTTATTTTAAAATGTAGAAGCATGTCAGGAGGAACATTGCTTGGTTGAGACACCTTAGAACCCCAAGCAATATTGTTTGGTTGAGATACCGTCGAACCTTGAGCAAAGTTCTACGATTGGGATACCGACGAACCTTGAGCAACCTTGTCCGATTGGGATAGCATAGAATCAAAGGGACTGTCTGCCCATCTGAAGAACATACAATTTTCCATTCTGTATGCCCACCGCGGGCACTTGTAGAATTGTCGTCCTTAGTTATGTTGTCGACGTGATGTGAGTAACAAAGATGACAATCCGCAACGGCATAACACTCGCCCGGAGTGCCCCAAAATCCTGGAGCTCATTTTATTACAATTATTCATGAAAGAACATGTCAGCCATAAAATTAGATGAAATAAAAAAATGCTAAAATTGAAAATAATAAACAAAATTGCATAAATAAACAAAAATCCGATCAAAAGAACAATAGCAAGCGGGAGTACGAAAAAAAAAATGATCCCACCAAAAAAATAAAAAACTAAAATATAAACTAAATAAAAAGTAATCACCGAAAATTTTCAAATCCAAAAATAAATGGAATAAAAATATACTAGACATAAAATGAAAAAAAAAAACAGGTGTGAGACCTCAGAGAAGTAACTAACCAACCAACGAGTCTGTCACAACATGCAGACAGTGGACCTTAAAAAAAATGAGTTCTTGGTTGTCTTGAATCCACGTGGGACCAGTGTCCAATGCCACATGTGCATATCACAAAAAAATGTCATTTAGTAGATCATTATATATAGATGTACAACTGAGAAGAAAGAACTTCGGTTGTTTTCATTAGGATTTTACATGCAACACCAACGGGTAACCCACAGCTTGTGCCGCATATGCATCTCACCAAAAAAGGTCATTCCTGTGGATCCTCATAAGCTGAAACACCAAAAAAGGGAGAGGATCATGGTTTTCTTTATCAGGATTTTACATGCACCACCAAAACAACAACGAACTAGCATTTGAGAAGAACTCATAAGGTCATATGTTTCATCATTAATCTCACAACCCCACAAAAAAAGATAATATAAAAGCCACCAAAACATATTAATATCATAAAATTGAAAGTTACAATGGAACTAACGAAGTAAGAAGGGTACATAAAGTATGAAAAATAAAGAAGATGGGGTCAATCAACAGCCGCATATAGCATCTATGGAATTTAAGTCATCTCCACTGCACCTTCGTCATTCTAGGTGTCAAATTCATGCAACTCCATAACATCCTCTAAATTAGACTGCCCAACCTGAAATTCAAATGCTTCAGGAGGGATATGCATATCTTCAGTGTCAGCTATATTGAAGTCCATATCAGACCGAGAGGGATGCCGCCTAATGAAATTATGGAGTGTCATCGTGGCCACCACAATATATACCTATTTAGGAAATGGGTATGTCAGCATATCGTGTAGGATGACCCATTTCTTCTTCTAAACCCCAAATATTCTTTTGATCGCCCTGCGTAAGGAAGAGTGACATTTGTTGAACATTTCTTTTCTACCATGGGCGATGCCACTGATATCTCAGAATTAGGGATGTGGTATTTGGTGTATGGAAATGACTTTAAATACCCTCTCTGTAAGGGATATCTGACAACCACCAAATAATATTTACCTATCACGATAGATATTATTATTGACCGTTGATAACAAAAATGAATAGGTCAAAAAAAGTAAGCCAATGCTATTCTTTGTTGCATACACAAAAATATGGTTGTCATGGGCATTCCTTTCCTATCCGACCATTACAAATGTGAAGCACAAGTTGAAGTCACATACAACCATCACAATTTGGGTAGGTGAACCACACCGACTAATGTAGACCACCTTTTCATGGTTGGGTAGTCGAACATCCACGTGCATGCCGTCAAATGCCTCAATGCAGCTATGTTTAGAAGTACTAGAAATGCTAATTCCAGCACAATATGACCATTTTGAAGGAAACATTATGCATTAAACCTTAAAAAATGGCATGTAACGTGGGTCAATAACAATTTTTTCTGGAGTTGTACTGAATGTTGGATCTTCTGGCTTAATTATGTTTAACACTAAGCTTACTAGTGCTCTTAGACCTTCAGAGAAGTATCAGCATATTGTCTCTAAGGAATGCTGGAATTGCTTCATCGCTCCTCTGATTGATTCGTTTTGAGATAGAATGTACAACGTAATTGCCAACACCTCCCTTATAGTCATTCTAGAATAACCTCATAGGTCATGGTTGCTACGTAGCTCGTGAAGGAGATCCAAAAAATGGGTACACTAATATGCCGGTGAACCTTATTGGATGTCCCGCAAGCATCTCAGCCACCCATTTATCCTCAATAAAGGATTACGTCATGCGTCGTGTTCGAACAATGATGGAGCGATAGTATTCTAACAACAATATAACAATCACTGCAACCATTCTTTTGCGATGTTCTGGTTGTCAATCCATCATGAATAAATGATTTGTTAGGAATACATGCTATGAATAAACTGCTCCTGAAAATAAAAGAGAAAAAAACCGTGCAAATATAAAGATTAGAAAACATTTTCCACAACATGTGCTACTTTAATGAATAAAACTTCAGCGTATCATTGTCTTGAACATACTTAAAAAGCAAACATATCGACTACAATTCACAAATTGAAGAGGCAAAATATAGTAAAGACTCATTTGTCGCTTGAAAAATGTAAATATTCGACACGCAGCTCGGGCCTCAGCCTCCTGAATATTTGTCTGTGGGTCGGGTCTTTGAGCACATTAATGCATTTTAAATAGAACATTGGATCAACAACAAATTCTAAAATTCCATCCAAAACCAAATCATCAATAGTGGTGTCAGCTGTAGCATCAGGTTACGGAGCTGCAAATACTTGTATCAGTCTATCTATTGAGCTCTTCACAAAAACATCTTTATCCTTTGTCCTCTTTCCCATCTTACGCCACTTTGATTGGCATGTGGACTTGATATCCCTTGGTTTATGCTAGGCCCTTTACCATAACCTATAACTAGATCGGGTGGCAAGTCAACTGAGATGCCTGCAAACCCCTACTCACATGGGTTGAATGCATGTTGACCCGTCGCGAACACCCCCTTGAACAATACGTCCAATTTATCTTCTAAGTCTAGATCAATTCCACACATCTTAAATTTTCTTGTAGTTGGTACTGCCTGCAACATGGAGGGGGAAGGGGGTAGGGAAGGGGGCATATTAAACAAAATAGAAATAAAAATGATAATTAACTAAAGAGTTCATAGGGGTACAATTATTATCTCTAACTTCTCAGTCCATCATTTATCTGAAGCATTTATGGTATGCTAGATAGGATCACATCCCAATCCCATGGATCCCCATTTAAATTCTTTCATAATTTCTAATCCTTCTTTAGCTGATCCGATTTGTACTTGAATTTTAACTGATCGTACTCCTGACCTGTTGATCCGCCTAAAAATGTACTATTTTTCATGTTTATTTTATAATTAAATTGTAATTTAAAGTATGTTTTCTTGTGTTTTTGGTTGTAGGTACATAAAATTAAAGAAATTGGAGTGATTGGAGCAAAAGGGACAAAAATGGACTAAAGCAGAGCAAACCGGAGCAAATCAGGTTGAACCAGGGCACACTGGAGCCATAGGGACCAAAACCGGACACTTAAGTGCCTGTGTTGGGTGCTTAAGCACCCAATATGGTGCTTAGGTGCCACTAGAAAGAGAGGAGGGCGCTTAAGCACCCCAGAAATCGGCCCTTAGGCGCCGTAGACAGTTTTCAACATATCTTCTAGAATATACGTTCGATTTGGACGATTTTTTAAGCGTTGCTTCATGTGTCTCTTGAGGAATTCATTGGAAATGATAAAATGGACTTTAAATAAAAATTTTTGGAAGTTAGATGGAGTTTTTAAGAGTCACTTGAGGAACCATTTAGAAGATTCATTGAATCCGAACATTTTTTAAGAGACACTTAAGCATCTCTCGGGAAATTATAAAAAAAAGGCTTGAAAATTTTTTTTAAAATAATTCGTTGACTCTTAAAGTGATTAAAAGAGGAGAAGAAGGCTTGGAGAAGAAGAAGGCTTGGGCGTGAGCCCTAATTGGGGCGACAAGGTGGAGAGAAAGATAATTGTAGGATGTAATCAAAACCAAACTTTTATCAACCTTCCAAGCTAGGGCGTGTTATTTAAGACTAGAACTTCTCTTGAAAACCGTTGTGATTAACCTCGATCTCCGTGGGATTAATGTTCGGGGCATAATCAGAAAGCTCTATATTACTTGATAAGGATAAGCATACTTGCGTAGAATCCCTTCAAATATAATTGAAATCTTACTTTGCTTTGGATCGAGTTTTGGATCAAGTTTTCGGTGTCATTACTGGGGATTAAAATCTTCAAGTAGTGGTGTCAACTTCATAAATCCTTACATATAAAAAATATCGGGATCAAGTTTTTTGCGTCTTTGCCGGGAATTACAATGGTTGATCTTGACTTTTAGGAGAATTTTAGCTGAAGTAATTATGCTTAGACTTGGAAAACTATATTGTCATAAAAACTATTTTTGTGTAAAAAGTGTTTGTTTGTTTGTTTTTTTTTTGAAAAAGTATTGTGAAAAATCTATTTGTGTGAAAAACATGGTGTTTGTGAAAATGTTTTATAATGTTGAATATAATTTTTTTGTTTTATTTGTTTAATTGTTAATGTATTATTTATTGTGTTGCGTATGTGAAATAAAGGATCTGCAGGACTTGTGCCCTATGTTCCCGTGTTAGAAAAAAGGAAAAAATATCAAAAAAATAGAAAGGACTTGAAAAACTAGAAATGAAAATGGAAAACATTCAAAATAATAACTTGAAAAATCAACATAAATTATTGGAGGATTATGTAAATCCCACAACAGATGAAATTCACTCAAGTATACAAAACCCTGTCGTAGAAGCTGACTCGTTTGAAATTAATCCTGCAATTATCCAATTGTGCAAAAAACCTATTTGGGGGAACTCCTTTAGAGGATCCCTATTTACACTTATCAAGTTTTCTAGAACTTTGTGCTATATTTCATTACAAGGGCATGTCAGACAATGTTGTTAGACTAAGGCTTTTTCCTTTCTCACTAAGGGATAAAGCTAATTTGTGGTTATACTCATTAGCACCTGACTCTATTAAAAATTGGGAGGAGTTAAGTCAGAAATTTCTAGCTAAGTATTTTCCACCTTCAAGGACTACTAAACTTAGAAATGATATTATCTCATTTTATCAGTATAAAGGGGAATCAATATACGAAGCTTGGGAAAGATTTAATGAACAAATAAGAAAGTGTCTATACCATGCTCTGCCTGATTAGTTAATCATTCAAACTTTTTACAATGGGTTAGTAGGATCCCTTAGGTGTACAATTGATGTTGCTACTGGTGGCTCATTAATGTCAAAATCATTTGATAAAGCATATGATTAATTGAAGAAATGACTATAAACAAATTTCAATGACCCTCTGCAAGGGTAAATCCTAAAAAGATAGCTAGTATTTATGATACAAATGCGATTGCAATTCTTGCATCTCAGGTTACTGCAATATAAAGGAAGTTTGACCAATTTGGAATGAACGAGCCTCAATTTACTCTAGTAAGTGAGGAAATTTCATTAAGACATATGATTGATTCTAACTTATCATATGAAACTTTAAATATGATAAACAACATGTATTCTAACTTTTACAACCTAGGTTGGAAGAACCATCCTAATTTTAACTGATATCATGCTACTAGGGGTGGAAATCAACAATGGGAAACTAATCATACAAATTCTAATGGAAGTTGGAACAATCAGGGGAACACAAACTATAAACCTTCATATCCATCAGACTTTAACAATGATCAACAATACTAATCATACAAATTCTAATGAAAGTGGGAACAATCAGGGGAACACAAACTATAAACCTTCATATCCATCAGACTTTAACAATGATCAACAATTTGAGGATAAGAAGATGTCTATAGAAGAAGTGGTATTGTAAATGGGAAACCAGTTGCAAAGTCAAAAAGCTGCGATTAGAAACATAGATAATCAACTTGAACAAATTGCTAATTCACTTAGTAATAGACCCCAAAGAACACTTCCTAGAAACACTGAGATCAACCCTAAAGAGAACAATGATGAACAAGTAGAAGCTGTCCAATTAAGAAGTGGAAGCGAGATAGAGGATGTGGTTAGGAAAAAGAAAGAAGTTGTGAGAAAAAAACAAAGAAAACTAAAAGAATTAAAGAAAGAACATGTTTCTAAGAGGATCTGAAAAAATTAATATATCCAACTAAAATCAATTTAGAAAGACCACCACGTCCATTTCCTCAAAGACTTAGACAATATGAGTTGGATAAACAATTTTCAAAGTTCATGGAAGTACTGAAGTTAAAGATAAATATTTATTTCGCTGAAGCTTTGGAATAGATGCCAAGTTATGCAAAGTTTATGAAGGAGATATTAAACAAGAAAAAGAAATTTGGGGATTACGAGACAATTGCACTAAGTGAGGAGTGCAGCACTATATTTCAGAAAAAGCTTCTTAAGAAACTTAAAGATCCTTCTAGCTTAACAATTCCTTGTGTGGAGAAAGATTATGTAGAAAAGCTTTATGTGATTTAGGATCGAGCATTAATGTGATGCCACTATCTATATTTAGAAAGTTAGGTTTAGCCAATATTTCTCCAACTACTATAACCCTTCAGTTAGCTGATCAATCTATCATTTATCCAAAAGGGGTTATAGAAGATGTGCTTGTTAAAGTGGATAAATTTATCTTTCCTATGGACTTTATTGTATTAGATATGAAGGAAGCTAAAGAAAATGCAATTATTTTGAGGAGACATTTTCTTGTTACAGGACAAGCTATGATAAATGCACAAAAAGGAGAGTTGACTGTGACTATGAATTACCAAGAAGCCACTTTTGATGTTTTAAAGACTATGAACTATCCAGCTGAGAGAAAAATGATAATTGTTTTTGGATGGATGAAATTAATTATCTAAGTAAAGACCATTTCCAAGAAAGTTTTGAGAGTAAGTTAACAGATGATACTGAAATGGACTTTCATGATGAGTTGAAAACGTTGTTTAAAGAAGACTGTATATATGTTCAGGAGAGGTGAAAAATGATGGATGTTACTGAAAATAGTAAAATTTTAATTCCATATGTTGAACAATCTCATGAATTTAATATGAATGTACCCCATATAATTTTAAAGCCTACATATTTAGGGAATTCATATACACTACCAGTCTTTATATTTTAAATTTGACTCAATCACAAGAGAAACATGAATTGAATGATGAAATCAGTAAGATATCACCTAAGAAAGAGTTATTCAAAATTGCTGAATGGCATATTCCGTGGTATATAGACAAAATGAATGAGATTTTGATGCTAGAACAACCAAAGTAAACATTGGATACATCAGTTCACCGATAATAGACCAAGCGCTTCAAGGGAGGCAACCCATGGTTATCATTGTTATCTGTTTAGTGTTATGTTGGATTGGATAATAGTGAGATGTTGGACTTTGATCCGTGTTCGATGTGTAAGAGTGGATTGGATTAATGTTGTGAAGTAATTCCTTTGTCATGAATAGATTTGTATATGATTTCTAGTAGTAGCAAATTGACGAGTCTGTTACGACTTAGTTCCTAACTGAAGCTGAGCATTACCTTGAAGCATGTAGAGTTTGGACTTGGACCACTCCATGTCAACTCTATAACTTCCTTTATCTGACTTTATCTTCATTGAGTAAGGTCATGAACTTAGTGAACAACATCTGGATGAATTGCACTATTTTTATTTACCGGATGGTGTATACCTTAGACTTAGAGTAAACCTGAAATTGACAACACATGGGGTATCTCTGGTCCATGGGTGATAACCATATAAAGTTTTATAATACACACGCGTTATTAGCGTAGTTTTTTTCGTTACAAATTGAAAGTAAGGAGGGAAAATGTGAGTAGAAGGGAGATCGAATTAACCTCGGTCATTGTTTGCTTATGAATCTGTGAGTCTATGTATTGAAGTTTGTATGTCTAAGTTTGTGAGTCAAGTTGAATGAGTCGTTGGAGCTGACCAAACTTATCTTAATATCATAAACTTGTTAGCATCTAGCAATTCCTTTATAAATTTTAAAATGCGCTCCTATTTAATCTTCAGTTCGTACCTATTCTACTAATTAAAACTCCTTTATAGTGCTATGTCAAGCATTTTTAGGCTATATTTACTTTCTACTGCAATATTCTACCATGTGTTCTACCTTATTTGTTGATATTTTTATAGGATGTGTAGTAAAATTGTAAAAGTGATCTTTCTCTGCCGCATATTTTTGTACTTCATTGTTACACCTGTTTGAGCTTAAGTTTGAGGGGAAAAGAAAAATGTTTCAAATTTAAACCTTATATGTTTTCAAAAGTACTACAAATAAATTTTTATTTTATTTCTAATGATTATTGTTATGTGGAGTCACCTCAAGGATGTTAGAATTTTAAGTATAAAAATGGGGTAGGAAAATTTAGTTGATATTTTTGGTGAAAAGGGTGAACTTAGAGTTAAGGATAATTATTGGAGAGCTTGAAAAAATGAATAACTATCTTTAGTAGGAAAAATTTTATTTTTTGAAAAATTAAGGATTCTTGGAATTTTTGTTTTCAAACATTTAAGACTCTTTTAGAAAGTATTTTAAATAATAAAATAAAAAAATACATCTTTTCAAGTGAAGGAAAATAATAAGTTTTAACTTTAGAGGAGGATAGTGGAATTCAAAATCATTTAAGGACTTCTTTAGATATAGTAATCCTCACATAAAAAAAAGAAAAGAAAAAAATAATGGATCAAAAAGATCCTAAAAGAATATACAAAAAAAAAAGTGAGGAGAAGCTTGAGGAGAGGTCCTAATCAAAAAATAGTTTCACTTGAGTCTTTCTAAAGTAAAGAACTTCAAATAATCCTAAGCTTGCTTTTTATACTTATATTAGTAAAAATTATTTTTAAGAGAGTTCTTAAGTCTAGAAATTAAAGTTCATCGCATCCGAAGTTTAAAAAATCTGCATATATTTCTGAATTAGATAGGAAAACAAATTTCCAAGTTTGATGATAAATATTTTAGACCCTGGGCTAGTCTAATTCACTACAAGTTCTTCTAATTTGAACTATCACGTTTTTATAACAAAATTTTAGTAATTTTAAATGATGACCAATTAACTCTAATCTACATAAATTATGTTAAAAATATAATATTACTTGAGTACAATTAATGTTTAAGTTTAGGAGATTTTGATACACCTAAAAATGTATTAATTTTCATGATTTATTTTATAATGATATTTCACTTTAAAGGTATGTTTTCTTGTGTTTTTGGTTGTAAGTATATTAAATTGAAGAATTTGGAGTGATTGGAGCAAAATGAACAAAAAATGACCAAAACGGAGCAAATCGGTTCGAACTGGGGCACACCGGAGCCATGGGGACCAAAACCAGACACTTAAGTGTCTGTGTCGGGCGCATAAGCGCCCAATATGACGCTTAGCCTCCACCAGAGAGAGAAGAGGGCGCTTCTGTGCCCCAGAATCGGCGCTTAGGTGTCGGAGACGGTTTTCAACATATCTTCTAGAATATATGTCAGATTTGGATGATTTTTGAAGCCTTGCTTTGTGTGTCTCTTGGGGAATTCTTTGAAAATGATAAAATGGTCTTTAAATAAGAGTTTGGGGGCAATTATAAGGAGTTTTGAAGAGTTACTTGAGGCACCATTTGAAAGATTCATTGAATCCGGACATTTTTGAAGAAACACTTAAGTATCTCTTGGGAAATTATAAAAAAAAAGGCTTGGAAATGTTTTTAAAATAACTCTTGGACTCTTAAAGTAATTAAAAGAGGAGAAGAAGACTTGGACGTGAGCCCCAAGTGGGGCGACAAGGTGAGAGAGAAAGAGAGAGTGTGAGAATTTCTTCTTTTCTTTTCACTTTGTTCTTGAAGAGGATCGTAAGGAGATTGCTTTTGCTATACAAGGAAAGTTTGATTTCTATCAACAATAAGTATTTTCATTATATTTTGATTTGAATTTTGTACTTTGCCTGTATGGTTTTAAAGTCTTGTTCAATGAAAAGTTCTTGTTGTTTCTCCATGTATAGTGAGTAATTTTCTTTACTCTTCCTTCTTATAATGAATTAGTATGCATGTGTAGGATATATAATTGAGTAGGGTGAGAATATATTGTGATTTTTTCTTCATTTACATGTAAAAATGATCAACTTGCATGTTAAAATCCATTGTGAGAACATGTAAGATCCGTGATGGTATTGTTTCAATCAATTGTGGTATAATCACATGAAATTGTATGGATGAGAATGTAGTCCATATGGTTGAGTGCAAATTGAGTGCAAATAAATAGGAAATAAATAGGAAAATAATCTTTGATGTGTGTAGAATTAGAGGACTTTAGAGTGATAGGCTAAAGCCCCATAATTTGGTCTATTGATGTTAGACTCCAGGTGGAAGGATAAGAGGGAACTCTAAAGTGAGAGCTAGTATCTGACCGACCTTTTTTTTGTAAATCAACAATTACAAGAATTTGATGACGCTACTAGAAGATTTAAATTCCAGAAACGATGCCAAAAACTTGACTGCGACTTTATATATATATGTTTGATTTAATAAAGATGTATAGATATAATATTCAATAATGTTAAAGTCAAATTTGTCAACGCAAGTATACGTATCGCTCAAGTAATATAGGGCTCTAATGGAGTCCTAGATATCGATCCCACAGGGAGAAATAGAATACTACAGACTAAGATTTAATAAAAAGTAATACTTCAACTAGAATGACGTTCAAGTTGCTTATCTGTTACTAATAGGCAATTGAAATAAGTAGATAATTTGGATAATAACTAATTATAGAAAATAACGTTTAATTGTGATATTCAATATATAAGAAAGCATTCTTCTCCTTTCCAAGAAATATAGTGAATGTATAAAATGAATTAGTTCAATTTATATTGTGTCAAATAGGAGCATAC
>NW_018240513.1:34941-35490 GCF_001263595.1 Phalaenopsis equestris | reverse complement strand
AGAACTCATGAGGAAAGCACAACACAACTTGGAATTCATATATAAAATCAAAGCCATACAAACTATAACAAGTAAATAACTTATCTCTAAATTTCTCCCCAAGAACACTCCTCGAAGTTCCTCTGAATCTCTTCCTTTCTTTACAACACACATAATTCCTCTTCGAAGTAGTAAGAAGGAAGAAATCTCTCACTTTCCCTCCACTCTTACAATTTCTTGAAGAATTATTCACAGTTATACGCTCTAGCAAGCTTTCTACGCACTAATGGATCATTTCTAACCTCCAGGACTCCGAAAGTCTCTCTATTTTCGGCCAAAATGTTCTCTTTAAACATGTGGATGAGTTTTCCCAAGAGTTGCTTAAGCACCCCTCCAAAATCCGGCGTTATCCATTGTACATGTCACATAACAGTCGATCCCGTCGTCGGCAGCCTCAATGACATCGCCGGCGGCCTTTTGGAGAATTTATCCTATATTCTCGGGAAAAGCTCGCCGTCGGCGGCCTCGATGGCGCCATCAGCGTCCTAGTGCAATTCTCCACATTTTGGT
>NW_018240513.1:31783-34864 GCF_001263595.1 Phalaenopsis equestris | reverse complement strand
AAAAATACATTTCTTTAAAGTGCAATATCATTAAAAATAGTATAAAAGAGGTATGAAAATCTCAACATATTTTCCTTTGGTCAAAATCCCCCAAACTTAACTATTACTTGTCCTCAAATAATTTTAGTAGTATATGAAATTTATGATCTACTGCAGTAATATTTTAATTCAAAAACACTATAAATTTGATTTAGATAAATATCATAGCGAGATTTGCAGAGATTTTCAAAAAAAATTCAAGTAATTGAATTAACTCTGTAGTCATCAGATTATCTAGTCATCAAGTTTTAAGAGTTCTAGTTTTCTATTTATTTCAAGAATGACTATAGATTGCAATATTAAGTCACTTAGAATATCCAAAAGATAAGAACTTCATGAGAACTCTATTAGTAAAAAGATTTATTCCATATATATAAGTTTAGAAATGTATTAAAGTTTTCCTTTTAGGTAGGTCCAGTGAAGCCAATTTTTGATTAGGCATATCCTCAAGCTTCTCCTCACTTACATTTTTCTTTCTTTCTATTATTTTTCTTTTTATTTTTTTTCTTTTTCTTTTTCTTTTTCAAGAAAGAATTACTATATCTGGATAAGTCTTTAATAGTTTTGAATTCCACTTCTCATTTCCTAAAGCAAAGTCTTGATATAAATCTTTTACTTATAAATATAATAATAGCTTTGAAAATTATTTTTAATAAATGAAAATTAAGTATAAAAAATAAAAGTCTAAATTTTTAAATTTTTCAAAAATACAATTTTTCTTTCTAAAGATAGTTACACTATATTTAGCTTTTTTTACACTAAAAACTTTTTGCTGAAAGTTTTTCTTCATTACTAAAAAAATTAACAAAATTCTCTTACTCATTTCTAAAATCACAATTTACTTCCCTAATATAACTTCAGATACATGATCATTTTTCTTTTCAAATTAAATTCACTTGTAGCACATTTGAGAAAAAATAAAATTCAAGTTTTGAAAATATTTTTCATCCCCTCCAAACTTAAATTTTTAACAAGATTAAATAGTTTAACAAGAATAAGATTCAATAAATCTCTCAATTCTACTCCTCATCCTCTGAATCACCGCTATCCCAAACTTCTGCAAGTTCATAATCAGGGTATCTAGGATATGGAGGAAATTACACTCCTTGGTTACCCCTAATGAGGCTTTCCAAAGATGAGTGAAATTTCTCTTCATAATCACTTTTTCTCCTATTATACATATCCGTATGATCACCAAAATGCTCTAAATTTTATACCTTATCAGCGGTATAGTTAATAATATCCATCATCTTATGTAATAATTGATCTTGGGTCTCAGTAGACTCACCTCTAGAAGTAGAAGCACATGTGGTAGATGGTTTAGATGTAGAAGCACTAGAGGTAGAAGCAACAGAGGTCTCTATTCCATAACTCCTAGAAAATCCTCCTCTCAAGCCAAAAATAGAATGTTCAGAATAAGTCTTCACATTCACCTTTGTGATGGGCTTTAGAGACAACTATACTTCCTCCCAGCTATCATATTTTACTACAGCCTGCTCACATAAAGAAAAAATTAAGGAAGAAATCTATGCTCTTCTGCTGCAAGGTCAACTCATTCATCAAATCTGCTAAGGTAGGGGAGCTAGAAGGAGGAGGAGGGTCATAACTTGTAGAGGGAACGTCTCTACTAGTAGAAGGTTCCTGACTCCTACTTTCAGTTCTCCATTTCTCATGGGATACATAAGTTTTCAAATTTGATTTACTAATGGGTTTCATAGGGTGAACCCACTCTTCCTCTCTAGCTTCCACTCCAGAAAGTTGGCAAAGTGCATAAATAAGTCCAGGATGTCCTAGACCTCCACTAGTCTCACTCCTTGTCGTAGTCAATAAATTCTTGAAAATAATCTTCCCCACATTTATAATTTTATTATTCTGAATACAGAAATTCAGAATAGCTCTATCTCTAGTTACCTCACTATGGTGGTAAGTCGGTAACAGAGTAGAGGAAATGAAATAGTGCCACGCCTTAGAGGTGGCATTTAACATGGAAGCAGAAAAGTTTACCCGTTCTCACTGCTTTATCTTCTACGTTCCTTTCTCATCAGTGAGAAAGTTAATCACATCATTGAGGGGTTCTTCCATCGTACTAAACGATTCATAGTGGCAGATGTAAGAATCTGGGACTTCATAAAAAGTGTTAATGCGTGCGGCGGTAATTTCCACAGGAAGTCTACGCACTTGCACGATTCCATCTTCAGCATAAATCACATTGCCTTAAAACTCTTTCACCACATTTGCATCGGCTTTATTGGTAGTGTAACAAAAGTTTTCCCCACAAAGTACACTAAATGAAAGTCCAATTACATACTCATTCATTTTTCTCATAAAAAGATTACATAACATAAAAATAAACAAAAATACAAACATAAATACATCAATCTCATTCTAAATATCAAAATCCCAAACTATTTTATCGTCGCCTTGATCAGCAGGTGGATCAGGTTGATACTGAGTATATTGAGGGCATTCATAAAATGTAAGATCAGGCTCTCCTCTGTAGTGTCGGGCCTGAGCATCATAATAGGCTATCTCAAAATCAGAATGCCTCTGTAGTTACTCACTATCATAATCATATCGGCGTTCTAAACCTCCAATCCTCTCATTTATCAAATTTATGCTCTTCCGCTGCAAGGTCAACTCATTCATCAAATCTGCTAAGGTAGGGGAGCTAGAAGGAGGAGGAGGGTCATAACTTGTAGAGGGAACGTCTCTACTAGTAGAAGGTTCCAGACTCCTAATTCCAGTTCTCCATTTCTCATGGGATATATAAGTTTTCAAATTTGATTTACTAATGGGTTTCATAGGGTGAACCCACTCTTCCTCTCTAGCTTCCACTCCAGAAAGTTGGCAAAGTGCATAAATAAGTCCAGGATGTCCTAGACCTCCACTATTCTCACTCCATGTCGTAGTCAATATATTCTTGAAAATAGTCTTCCCCACATTTATAATTTTGTTATTCTGAATACAGAAATTCAGAATAGATCTATCTCTAGTTACCTCACTATGGTGGTAAGTCGATAACAGAGTAGAGGAAATGAAATA
>NW_018240513.1:29124-30694 GCF_001263595.1 Phalaenopsis equestris | reverse complement strand
TATAAATTCCAAGAGATACAATAAACGTTACATAACACACCTAAATTAGGTATTTTCTCAACCTCAATACATTAATTCAGTGTCGCAATCCAAGCCACAACACTCAAAACGCTGAAAACAAAAATTCTATGCTTAGTCTCAACTATACAGAGATCTTTAAGCATAATTCTAAAGCAAAGCAAATATAAAGTTCTAATCTAAACACACAAACATAAATGTAACATATGAGATCTACTACTCGTCAGATTCTGCGCTCATTTCTCCTCTGAGATCACCCATTAATTGCACATGGACGAAGAGGTTGTAGAAGGGTCGGAATGGAAATTCTTCAGTAGAATCCTCCTCAATTAATTTCATCCTCTTCATCAGTCGTATCAAGCTATCTTCTAAACGTCCCGAATGATCAAAATGTTCTTTAATCCTCCAGTCAAAATGATTGAAGAAATCAGAGATATGATTAATTGCATTCATCACATTTTGTACCTCCTTTTCTAACTTCTTGATTCGACGCAGTATCACCAAAGACTTATTAGGGACTAAGGGTTGTACTGACAGAGAATTCTGAGAAGATTGATCAACTATCATAGCTATTTCATTTTCATCTTCAAATGATGGGAATCTTTCAGTTGGATCCAAAGGTTTCCAAGGTAGCAGTACCTTTTCCCAGTTTTCATAGGATACTTGGGACTGGCTGCAAAGTGAGAAAATTGTTAAAGGGTGTCCAAGCCCATAAGTTGATCCGTGAACGATCAGGCCTAAGACTGACTTCACTATTATAGATCCAATATCGATCGGCAGTCCCCTTTGGATGCAGTAATTCAATATGACACTTTCTTTAGAAACCTTATCAACCTTCATTGTCAGTAACAGTTTCGCAGATATGAAGAAGTGCCAGTGTTTAGAGACGGGATTCAAAAGTCTTGAAGAAAAACTAACATACCCGTACTCTCGCATCTCCCAATCATCAGTTTCGTGCGTCAAATACTGATAAATTTCATTCATCTGGTTTCTTGTTGGGACGAAATTAGAATAGTAACAGATTGGAATATTCTCTATCATATATAATTTGTTGATTCTTGAAGGAGTGAAAGTAATCCATCTCCCTCGCACCTAAACAACTCCTTGGTTAATTCGATGTAAATTTGCATAAAATTCTTTTACCACAGGAACTACCACGGCGGCAGTAGTGTAGCACAACACTTCCCATCTTCGCCGCACTATCATTTCTTTAATATCCGTCGAGGGATTATTCAATCTGTGATTCACGAATCCTCTTTCTTTGATTAATCTTTTCTTCGTCAGCAACTTGTTGAAGATTTGTTGCGCTTACGCACCAATAAACTTTCGCCGATTGAAAACTCGCATTCTGGGATTATCAGGGGAATTAGATGCCATAAGAATGAAGTTGGTAGAGTTTCACTTCATTTTTGGTGAGAAAATATGAACTAGAATTTGAATTTTTGAATTTAAAAAGACTATTCCCGCCCAAAAATTGCCAAAAACCGCCAATTGAACCCAAGTAACCGTCTATCACCAGTTTCTCCGTCGGCGGGGTCGATGGTGCCGTAGG
>NW_018240513.1:24555-25599 GCF_001263595.1 Phalaenopsis equestris | reverse complement strand
GGATGAGCCTTATTTATATAAACAATGTAAGGATCTGATTATGAGAAGATGTGTACCTTATGAAGAAACTGAGCTAATTATTCAGAAATGTCATGATTCTGAATTTGGAGAACATTTTGGGATCGATAAAACTGCTTATAAACATTTACAAGCTGGATTGTATTGGCCTAATATATTTAGAGATGTTTATAGATATATAAAAACTTGTGATCGATGTCAACGAGTAGACAATATATCTAGAAGAAATGAAATACCTCTAAATTTCATATTGAAAGTTAAGATCTTTGATGTTTGGGGATTAGATTTTATGGGACCATTTATTCCTTCGTTTGGGAACTTATATATATTAATTGTTGTAGACTACGTTTCTAAGTGGATTGAAGCAGAAGCTTTACCTTGTTTTGACGTTAAAAGTGTTTCAAGATTTTTAATGAAAAATATTTTCACAATATACGGAATGCCTAGAATGGTTATCACTGATGGAGGATCCCATTTTGAGAATAAATATATTTAGAGATTGGCAGAAAAGTTTAATATATTCATCAAATCTCTACTGCTTATCACCCTTAAACCAGTGGGTTAGCTGAAGTTTCTAATAGAGAAATTAAACAAATACTTAAAAAAACTGTAAACCCTAGTATAATAGATTGGTCTACTAGACTGGATACCGCATTATGGGCTTACATAATTGCTTATAAAACTCCTATTGAAATGACTCCTTATAGACTGATTTTTGAAAAGACTTGTCACTTACCAGTAGAATTGGAGCATAAAGCATATTGGGCGATTAAAGAATTCAATTATAATTTGAAAGATGCTAGTAAGAAGATTGTTACAATTAAGTGCATTGGAAGAATTAAGAAATGAATCTTATGATAATGATAGAATTTATAAGGAAAAACTAAAGTTATGGCACGATCGAAAGATTAACCAAAAGAACTTTAAAGCAGGACAAGAAGTTTTGCTTTACAATACTAGGTTGAAGTTATTCCCTAGGAAATTGAAGTCTCGTTGGTTAGGGCCATTTACTGTGACTCAAGTTTA
>NW_018240513.1:22614-22967 GCF_001263595.1 Phalaenopsis equestris | reverse complement strand
TTAAATTCCAGCAACGATGCCAAAAATGCGACTTTATATATATATATATGTTTGATTTAATAAAGATGTATAGATATAATATTCAATAATGTTAAAGTCGAATTTGTCAACGCAAGTATATGTATCGCTCAAGTAATATAGGGCTCTAATGGAGTCCTAGACATCGATCCCACAGAGAATAAGATTAGAACTACGAACTAAGATTTTAGAAAAGCAATACTTTAATCACAACAACGAATTTCAATTTGCTTATCTGTCATTAATAGGAAATTGAAATAAATATGTAATTAAATAACTAATTATACTAATGAAGGTTCAAATGTGATATTCAGTATATAAGAAAGCATCCTTCT
>NW_018240513.1:6736-21413 GCF_001263595.1 Phalaenopsis equestris | reverse complement strand
CCGCCGGGGGCCTCGGTGGCGCCGTCGGCGGCCTTTCGGAGAATTTGTCTTGTAGCCTCAGGAAAAGCTCGCCGTCGGCGCCCTAATGCAATTCACCACATTTTGGTCCTTTTTGCTTCAAATTCACTCCTTTTTGCATCTTTTTGCTCCATTGACCCTAATTCATCATTCCTGCAACAAAACATCAAAAATACATTTCTTTAAAGTGCAATATCATTAAAAAGAGTATAAAAGAGGTATGAAAATCTCAACATATTTTCCTTTGGTCAGTATCTTCCTTGCCTAGCCCTTCTTCAGAACTATTCAAACTTTAAATTAACCAATATTCTTTATAACATCTCTAGTAAGGGTAAAGAATATAATTGCTCATATTTGTAACAATCATTGCATGAGAAAAAGTACATTTAATATATTAAACCTCACTTTGTGATTTTCACTAAGTATTTTAGTTTAGAAGTAGAAGTAGTACTGTAGTGATAATTGTAGGATATAAGCAAAACCAAACCTTTATCGACCTTCCAAGCTAGGGCGTGTTATTGTAGACTAGAACTTCTCTTGAAAGCCTCCGTGATTAACCTCGATCTCTGTGAGATCGATATTCGGGGCTTAATCAGAAAACCCTATATTATTTTATAACAATACGTATACTTGCGTAGAATACCTACAAATATAAAAATCTTACTTTGCTTGGGATCGCGTTTGGGATCAAGGTTTTGGTGTCATTACCGGGAATGGTGTCATTACCGGGAACCGGGAATTAAAATCTTCAAGTAGTTGTGTCAACTTCATAAATCCTTACATATAAAAAATATCGGGATCACTTGTCAATTCTTTAAACTTCGTAGAAATATTCTGCCACCCTTCATTGTTAAAGTAAGTGGTGGGTCTATTTCCAAGTTCGATCTCCTTAATACAGAGATTGCAGAAAATGTTTGTCACATCCTTATCCCACATTGCTGAGGTAGTTGCTTCTTTGTTCATAGCCATAATGGGACTAAAAAATCTATGGATGCATGAGTACATTGGGATTGATACTAAAATAAAGTACCAATAGAAACAATAACATAACATAATAAAGAAACAAATTTGAAGCATAAAACACAAGCTGTCATAAACACAACGCACCTAACTTAAAGGTATGCAGAGCACACCCAATCCACCATAAAAAACACTTACAGACACCACTGCCATGTGCACACCTCACCTAAACCACCAACCCACACACCCAAAGTCACCACAAGCACACCCAAGCCACCATAAACAACACTCACATGTGCCATCGTCACGCGCACACCTCACCTCAACCACCAACCCACAAACCCAAAGCCCCACAACCACACCCAAGTCACCATAACCACCAGTCACATGCACCACTATCACATGCACATCTCACCTAAACCACTAACCCACACACCCAAAACCACCACAAGCATACCAAACCACCATAAACACCACTCACGTGCACCACTGTCACGTGCACACATCACCTAAACCACCAAACCACACACCCAAAGCCACCTAAAAAACACACTAGCCACCATGAACACCACTAATAGGCACCACTGTCACGTGCACACCTCACCTAAACCACCAACCCAAACACCCAAAACCACCACAAGCACACCCAAGCCACCATAAACACCGCTCACATTGTTACAGAAATGATTGGACATAACAATCTTCTAATGCATATAGCAATCGAGAGCAATGCCAAAAAAAAAGTCACTAATAGCAAAGACACTCAGGAGGTGAAACTTGAGCATGGTAATCAAATGTTTAAAATTTTCAAGGAGCATGCAAGCAAGACATCCATATTGGATGATCTTGGTTTTTTTTATGAGAATCGTCAAAAGGTTATGCAAGAAAAGAGAGATAAACAACTATAGCATATCAAGCTGATTGTTGATTTAAAACCAGTAGCTCCTACGAATAAGGTTATTTCACAAAGTTTGCCTCACAGGAATAAGCTTTAACTGTTAGGCGTGCATGTGCATAAGGATTATATGGTGCGCAAGTGAACTTTCCAAAGCATCGCATCACACATGTGAACGCATGAAAACTGTTAGCATTAATCGAACAAATATATCAAGCATCTGTCCTCAAAAGCCACTGCAAGCGCACCAAGGCCACTATAAACAACACTCACAGGCACCATTGTCATGTGCACACCTCACCTAAACCACCAACCTACACACCCAAAGCCATCACAAGCACACCCAAGCCGCCACACACAAGCCAGTCGAAACAAATGCCACTCAAAATTAACCATTAAAAAATCCTCCATCCTCATTTTTCCAAAATGACTAAACCATGCCAATCACAAAAATGAATGACAACAAAAAAAAATCCTCCATCCTCACTCCATCCTCATTTCTCCAAACCAAAATGCCACAGATATGCCAATCACAAAACTTACCAAATTCAAAACTAATGACAGTTTAAAAAACGAATGCCAATCTCAGAAATTTTAGTAACCACAAACGTCAAAAAATAAAAACCATCTCATACGAACATCTTCATTTCTCCAAAATGGAAATTTTAAATCTACATTCGCACATCAAAAAATGAAAACCATCTCAAACAATGCTTCACAGACCCTCAAAGGAATGCAAAACACACGCAACATCTTACTTCGCACGGAAAACACTTCACATTAAATCAGAAGAGGCATTCATACACAATGCTCCAAAAACCCTCAACGCAATGCTCCAATGTTACGGATCACAACAAAATAAAATTGCCAAATACTTACAGAGCAAAGCGAAGTTGGATCGCATAGGAGAGAACGAGAAGACCAATCAAAACCTATGGCAAGAGACGCAGGGGAGAGGGCGACGAGGACAAGGAAGACGATCGAAACTTAGGGCGCGAGACACAGGGGAGAGGACGAGAAATTGGTTGACGAGGATGAGGCCGCGGGCCGCATCTATGTGTTAACACAAAATCGTGTTTGGCCAAACACACTCCAAACGCAAGAAACAAACGCCCTCCCTGCGTTTTGAAAATGCAAAAGTTGTGGATAAGCCGCCCCAAACACACCCTCAGTCAATAATAGATTATAGCATCCTATATCTTCAAGAAAGTAATGATATGGTATTGAATCTTTAGACCCTTGAGGCCTCCAACAAACAATCATTCAATACGAAAGACTTAACAATCACCTTTTTTTAGTTTCTTTCCAATCTCAGTACTTGTCCAAATAAAAAAAATAAATGTTTAGTCATCGTACAAATCCTAAGAAAGCTCAAATTTCCTAGAATAAGCAAAGATTAATGAATTAAAAAAAAGCACAAAAAAGGAATTTACATACATACCACATAATTTCTACGTATTTGTATCTTTAACATCTAAATTTTAATACCTACTTCAAATCACAAAAAATATCACTAATTTTAGACTTTTTTTTTTACAGAAAACATACATGTTTTGATGTGAATGAACACAGAGATTTACACAAGTAAATACTAAAATTTAGACATAATATATGCAAATGGATAAAATTTATGTGGTATGTATGTAAATCCCCAAAAACATAATGCTTACTGCTAAAATTCTCTGCTCTTCCAGCTTTCCCCGCTAGAACCTGATTGTATCAGACCCAGACCATACTCACTGGTTGGTGCGCTGTACCCACTGTTCCCATATTCCTGACTTTCTAATGCCTTTTTTCTGAATTTTCTCATATCCTCATTGTATTGCATGGCATCATAATCAGAGCTGGCGTAGGAACCATATACACTGCTGTGGCCTGCTTTAGCTCCATTCAAACCTTCAAAAGATATATCTCCTTCCAGGGCCCGAACAATCTGTGTAGGATTAAATGATCAGAATTAGTTAAAGAAGTTTCCATATTCTGTCCCTTTTATGATGTAAATCCTAATTTAGTAAATTGGACTGTGAGGCGAATTTAAAAATTTCTTCCGCCGTCGCTCGCGAGTTCATCTCCATCGCACAAGAGTATCAGATTTATTGGATTTGATAAATCCTATTTAACGTAAACTCAGATTGCAGCCATTCACCGTCTGATACTAATAACATCATTTAAGAAATCCATTTTCCCCACAACAGTTCTACGATAACTTTAACAAATAGCAGCAGACATCTCAAACGGATCAGTAAATACAAGCTGAACAATGGCCCAAACAAATGATAAAAACGAAATATCATAATCACCATTAATCAATTAAATGGCAGGCATTGCATTGTTCAGAGAAGGTAGAACTGAACCAAAGGTAACAAAATTGCCTAAATAAAACTATTCAGAAGCATCAGAAAACAAAAATTTGTAAAGGGCTACCAAATCTCATATATGAAAAAGATGAGTTGATACCTGGCTCATCCGAGGCCTCCGCTTCGCCGAATGACGCACAGAGGCGGCTGCACAGGCAACCATGCGTCTCATTTCACTGTGGTTATAATCTTTCCCCAGCCTTGGATCAACAAAGGAATCAAAGCTTCCATCATCAAGAGCCTGGGTAAGCAAAGGCCTTGCCTGCAGTAACAAAAAAAAGATCAATAATCAGTGAAAGAAAGAGCAACTTTCAGAAGGTTTATGGCATAAATTTTGTGTTATGCTGCAAATATAATGATGATGTTTCAGGTTTCAGATATCAGCCTCTTACCCAATCAACCAAGCTATCATCCATGAAAGATTGGCTTGAATCAAAAGGGGGGCGGCCAGTGATTAGTTCGAGAAGCATGACGCCGAAGGAAAAAACATCGGATTTCTCTGTGAGCTTACCAGAAGATGCGTACTCTGGAGCAAGATATCTGGGGAGGACTAATATGTGTTAATTAAATATATGGATAGAATTATCCCTAAAATTTTAAGTTACAGACTAATGATGACATTAATCAGCTTCAGCTTTTTGTAAGGATAGTTGTAAGACTATTGTGAGAAAATCAATATTTTTAGAAGTTGTTGCTAGTATTTTTTTTTTTATTTTTGAAAAATTTTAACAATAATTTGTTTATAACTACTACAATTTAACAAAATTGGTTATCAAAAATAACTTACTATCACAGAAATTTCTAAGGGTGTCAAAAATTAACTGGACCATCAACTTTACTCGAACTTAACTAGAAAAATCTGCGGTTGGGTTAACCCAAATAATTTTCAGGTCGGGGCCTAGTTAGGAGTCATATCCAATTTACTTTTTTAGGTCGGGTTTGAGTTGACCCTAAACCAGAAATTGACCCGATAGTCAGAAATGAACTCAAAATTGACCCGCCAACTCAAAATTAATTTGAAATCGACCCGAGTAACTATTATGCCTAATGTTAAATGGGTTATACAAATTAGGCTCAGGTAGTTGGTTGGTTGAAGGAGGGCAAGGTTCAGGTTGAACTTTCTGACCCGTTTAATATTCGAGTCCAGTTTAGCTCAAGAAATTTGGTGTAAAGTCAATTTCAGGTTAGATCTGAAACCGAACCACAAATCCAATTCAGCACCTCTAAAAATTTTTATGATATAACATGATATTATTAGCTAAATCAAAATGTGGCAAAAATTTAAAAAGGATCGTGAAAAAGCTACCCCAAAAAGATCTTAACTCACAAGAAATATTTCATACCCAAAAGTTCCCATAACTCTCGTAGAGACATGGGTGTTGGTCTCTGGTGCACTCTTGGCAAGCCCAAAATCAGCAACCTGCATATAAACAGTGCTTAGTTAGCTCAGGCATAAGAACCACCATAAAAAAACGAAGGGAATGTTTAGCAAATTAAAAAGTTTATGATTTTATCTCAGCTATAAATTACTGAAAAAGATTGGTGCTCTGACCATATATTCATCATTGTAATAATCATCATCAACTTCAAACTTGAATATTTTAAAAGAAGAGGCATTGCGAAATTTGAATATTCTACCTTGGCTTCAAACTTGAAGTCCAAAAGAATATTAGATGCTTTAATGTCACGATGAATAATTTTGGGATGACCTGCAAATTAAGTTCAACGAGAAAAAGTTCAGGCAGACTGCAAGATCATTCGTGGTAAAACAAGGAGCAGATATGTTTTAAACACAATTGATAGCAAAAGTAGAAGAGGCTTACAATCTTCATGCAAATATGCAAGTCCTTTTGCAGAGCCCAGAGCAACTTTTAATCTAGTGGGCCAATCTAAGGGTGGTCGCCCCGAACCTGTGCGAGTTCAGTAATAAATTCAATGTTGAAACAGGAACCCTGGTTAATGAATAAGCTAAAGCATGTGGATCTGATTGATTATCAAGCAGGAAAATTATAATTTATTGGTAAAATTTTTCTCTGATAAATCTGGAGTACAGCTATTTTATGTTCAACGCCATCAGAACAGCCGTCACCGACTCTCTCTCTCTCTCTATCTCTATCTCTCTGTGCCCCACTGGTCACACACTCATAAAGTCAGGCTACTTGGTTAAACTTTTCCTGATACTCACAACGGGCCTCTCTTCCCTCTCCCTCCATGCCATTGTCAAGCCTATGAGTGTGCATTCAATCAGTTTGGACGGAATGATTTATAAATTAGTCAAATCTGATGAAACGGGAATTTGAAACCCATAAAATTAAACTAACCAAACTTTTATTAAAACTAATGCAAACCAAAGCTTTGGATGGAATAATTCAATTAAATCGGTGTTGTTTTGAGCAAATGGAAATTAAGCATTGGGCCTAAATTATTAAAAATCAAGGTTTCACTTAAAAATTTAAAAAATTCATCTCTTTCTAATTTCCTCATCATTTCTTGAAATTAAAAAAAAAATCAAACAAACCAAAATTAATCATATTACATGCCTAATTTCTTTTCTTTCTAAGTGAATTTAATTTTCTAATCTTATTAATATTATTATTTTTATTTATTTGATTCAATGAAGATCAAAATAGACCCAAAAATCAAAAACAACAATAATAGCAACAACAAGCTTTTATCCCGCTAAGTGGGGTCGGTTACATGAATCTTTTTTCTCCATTGAGTCCTACTGAGTGTCATATTTCTATGTAAATCTGATGAATTAAGATCATTTTATATACAATATGTCCAAGTCTTTTTAGGCCTACCTCTACCTTTCTTAACAAAAGTTGAATCTAAAACATTACTCTCCTAACAGGATCATCAAATGACCAGCATTTAATGTGACCAAACAATCTAAGACAACACACTTAGATCAAACATTCTTAGATCAGACATTCTATCTGTAAACACATCGATTGGAGCGCATACAAACGATTTTGATCATATGAATGCATTTTAGTACACTTGCACTAAAGATTTGCACAAATTTCAATGCACTTGCAATCTTTTTGCAAGATAAGATTGTCTTAATTTCGATATATTTGCACACTTCTTAAGGACTGCACAAACTTTTTGTTAGCGAAGGTGACGTGAAAATAAGTTAAAATTTTAGTTGGTTGTGAAGTCAAAACATTAAGTATTTGCATTAGTGAAAAATTTTCTTTTCTTATAAATAAGAGAAATTTTTTTGCAAGTTTATCACAAGGCTCCCATTTGTTCATTTTAAGCATTTTAATTTGACTGAAAGGTATTTAATATAATTTTATGTTATGTTATGTATGTATGTATCTATGCACGTATCTGCGTGTATGGATGTTTGTATGTATATCTATGTGAATGTGTGTGTGCACGCGTGCGTGTCTACCTATGTGTGTGTGTGTGTGTGTGTATGTGTGTGTGTATTTGTATGTATGTATGTCTGTATGTATTTATATGTGTATGTGTGTATGTGTGTGTGTGTGTGTGTGTGTGTGTCTGTATGTATGTCTATATGTATGTGTGTATGTCTGCATGTATGTCTGTGTGTATATGCGTTTATATGTCTGTATGTATGTATATATGTGTATGTATGTTTGTCTGTATGTGTTTGTAGTATATGTAAGTCTGTATGTCTGTATGTTTGTATATGTGTGTGGTATATGTATGTGTGTGTGTGTGTGTGTGTGTGTGTGTGTGTGTGTGTGTGTGTGTGTGTGTGTGTGTGTGTGTGTGTGTGTGTGTGTGTGAATGTATGTATGCATGTATGTATGTGTGTATGTGTGTGTGTGTATGTTTATGTGTGTGTATGTGCATGTAGATATAGGTATGTATATATGTATATATGTATGTATGTATGTATATGTGTGTGTATGTATATGGATGTTTGTGCATATGTATGCATGTATGGATACATATTTACCAATATATGTACATATACCGATTGTTTCGCAGTAATTTTAAGTATCAAGTTTTTGGTGTCTTTGTTAGGGATATTAGTAAAAACTTTTTGATATTGGGAGAATTGTAGTTAAAAAACTTAGAATTTAGGTTTAAAGAGTAACTTATTTTCCAGCCTATTTGTGTTTCATTTCTATTATGTTCTTATTTTTGAAAAATACGTAAAAAAACAAATTGTTTGCATCTTTCTTAATGACACAAAATGCAGCCAAAACACTAAGCCGGTAAAAATTATACACTAGTGTGATTAAGTCACTTTTCAGCATAATTATGTCAAACTCTCTGTGTATGATGTAATTACATTAGGATTAGACGTAGCTATGCCGACGCCAGCCGAAGTCTTGTTTTGGCAACTTGTTCAATGGCAAAGTTGGTAATAGATATATGATAAAATGCTTTCGGACGCCTTGGAGGAGTTTTGCAGCACTTTGGAGGTTTCTTTCAGAAAGGGTTAGGGTTTTTTGTCAGACCCTAGGGTCTCTTTCTCCTTCCTTGGGGAGAAGCTCTCAGGTAAGTTTTAATTTGATTTTGAGAGGTGGTTTGTGAGAGAGATAGAGAGATTGAGGGTTGTGTATGAGGGAGATCGTGGAATTCTTCCATTATACGACGAGGATTCGATGTATTCTGAAGAACACTTGACTTCTTTATAAGTTTGTGTACTCTCTTTCATTTGTATCTTCAATGGGTTTAATGAAAAGTTTTGTGCCTTTCTACCTCATGTCTCATGGCTAGTCTTCTTTCATGGTCCTGCAATGTAAGGATGGGATATTTCTCATTGTTTTTACCATGAATTTTTCCCAGTAAACATTTTTTGTACCTTCAAAATTTTATATGTTGATGTATTAACTTTCCAACCTTAATTTACTTCAAATCTGACTAGATCAAATGTTAAAATCCCTTGTGATTCAGGACTTCAAACCGTCATCTAAAAGAAAAAATAGGGTAACACACAATAGCTTAGTAGAATAAACATATTACCATTAAGAAATTACAACCAAGATAGAGGATCCAAGAAATCCTGGGAAATGTTGCATGGTTAAGTCCCTCTCAACTATAATATGATTTATAACTTTTCTTATGACCTAAACATAGTCTAAGGAGGATTGTATCTCTGGTTCTCAACTATCACACACGGAAACTCATATAAAAAAAATATAGAGAGAATACTATAATGGTGTTAGAGGAGCATGAGTCTCATACCTTTGAAAGAATTTGAGTTGCTCCCTGCCTTTTCTGCTACTATCATTTATGTTTATTGCACTTTAAAATTGTTAGCATTTTCATTCTTGTTATTTTAAGCACTTCAAACTAGATTCAGTGATTTAGTACACTAAAACTTCCCCTGTTAGAAATATCTTGACAACTATTCTCGTGAGATTAATACATGGACTCTTCAACTGTATATTACTTTATCAGTGAGTATAGTTGTGTGATTGATCGATTGCTTTGCAATAATATCGGACATCACTTACTGGATTTACTAAATAAATATGAATAAATGCATTTTCCATTGATAATTCCTTACCCATCCCTAGTGAAGCCCTAGGAGAAAAATTTATCTAGTAATTTTTGTGATTCAAATGCTCTTTCTCGCACCAGATAAAACTTAAGCTTCACATCAACAAACCAAAAAAAAAAAATCACTAATTTTCTCAAGTCTGTTTTTGTAATTCTTTGAATGCAACCACTCATTCGCGTCAGTACAATAGTAACAATTCTTCTAAACAAGTGTACTTTAGCAAATTCCTTTAAAGAGCCTTTGAATAAGCTAATCAATCCATAACACTTTTCCAATGAAACACGGACACAAACACGACACCATAGAATATGATGACATGAGGTAATTATAACAAGTACGACACAACATATCGTTGACACATTTTATTTGTATTTAATAAATGATTTATATAAAAAATATATATTTTCATTATTATCTACTAAGGACATCACAAAACAAAGTACGCGAAAATGAAATTTAACTTTATAAATTTAACTTATAATATGAAATCTCACACTTACATAATGAACTATTTTAAAATAAGACATTTTATATGCTTCAAAAAAATTATTTCAACTTATCAACTAAAATTTAAAATATCCTACATTTCCACCTTGTTGAGTTTATTATGTTAAAATTTAACTTCTAAATTTATAATAATTGTAGACTTATAACTATTAACTCATTAAATATTACAAACAATTTATAAATTATCACTTACAAAACTAGTGCGGCTTTGACCACACTCGACTTCAACGAATAAAGGCTTCAGTGCAAGCATCACGGGTGTTGGCATCATCTTCGACAAAGGGTATTTGGATAGGCTTCAACGAATAGATTCGACTCCTGCTTATGTTGCAACAAAAAAGCTTATGGCTTCCACTTTAGCAAGTGGATGTTCAACTTTGACAAACAAAAAAGAACTTCAACACTCAGCTTCTACAAATGCAGAATGGACCTTTGATATTCGAGTTCAACGAACAAAAAAGGAACTGCTGATGCTCAGCTTCAATAATAGTTGAATGTGCCTTCACCGCTCAACTACGACGACCCTACTTCAATGAATGTTATGGGAGCTTCAAAATGAAGACAGAGGCGATTGTTTATGAGGTATAATTTGGGCTATGCTATGTTTATAATTTTATACTTTGAGTGCCCCAATTTTCCCTAAATCGTGTCTAGCCAGTGCCCGACTCCTTATCGAAGCGTGTCCTAGATGTGTTCGTGTATGAAAAAAATTCACACATTTTTACAGTGTCAGACACGTGTCTAGGGATGTCGGATTCAGGTTCATGGTTGACATGGATATAACATATTTTTAGAAGTGTTGATACTACATAGCCTTTTACAAATCACATATTAAACCCTTCTCAAATTGAGCATAGATAGTTGGCACTAATGATATTTAAACACTCCAGATATACCAAACCTGTATGAAAACTTGTATGAAAAATCGATTAAAGGCCTGAATAAAAGCTATAATCAAATAAATTAAATAATGTGTTGTCTACAAATGATCAAAAAGAAAAAAAAAAACTTTCAAGCTATGCTTACCATGCAAATGAAACTCCAATGTATTATTCGGAACAAATTCATAAACAAGAAGCCGCTTTCCTTCCGCAATGCAATACCCAACCAATGACACTAAGTATCTGTGATGCACACGGCTGATGATTTCTACCTCCGCTTGGAACTCACGTTCTCCTTGCCCGCTTCCAGACTTCAACTGTTTCACAGCAATTTCCTTACCACTGGGAAGCATTCCTCTGTGAACATATCCAAAACCACCTTGCCCAAGCAGGTTAACCTCAGAAAACCCATCTGTTGCTATTGCCAGTTCTTCATATGCGAATGTACTCTTTGATAAGCCAAGTGAAAGAGTTGGTGATGGAGGAACTGGTGAATTATCAGATCCAGAATAATTTAACCCAAAGCTTCCACTCATTACAGATGGAGGGGCCCCAAAATTGCCCGGTACGAGTGGAGGGCGAGAAGGAAATGTTGGGGGAGGAGAAGGATTTGGAGGTATTTTGATAGCATGATCTGCTTTTGGTGCAGAATTGTGCCAATTTTGGTGCTGCTCATATGATTCATCTGCCAGTAAGTCGAAAGGATTAAGAATTTCTGCTTCAAACAAAGAAGATTTAAGTACATACCACTCAATTCTTATGTTTTTACATATCTGACACCTAAGCTTCTGTTTTACATACATGACACCTTACCTATGCATGAAAATGTGTATTTAACTTTTTCAAAGTTAAAATGGTTGTATTTTTTATGTGATATCAAAGATTTAGGAACTTTAAATGTAAAAGTTGAAGTTTAGGTGTTAGATATGTAAATACATAGGAATTGGATGGTATGTATGTGAATGCCGCTTCAAACATAGCTAAACGATATTATTGACAAAAGTATTCAAAAGAAGGAAGATTTGGCTCGATCAAATTAACAAAATTAACTCAAAACAAGTTACTAAATCCTCTTTAAAAATTGCAACATAATACAAAAGACAAACTTTTGACCTGCTTCTTGAATTTCAGAAAAAGCCCGTGACAGATGTGAAGCATTATTTAATAATTAAGAAAAAAAACCCAAAATTATGGGCATTTTATAGGGCATGGAATAAGGATATATGCAACTCTCTTTTGGCGCAACAAAGAGCACATACAATAACAGAAACCCAGTTCTATCTCACAGAATTAAATAAATATCTTACAGAAAACTAGAATCATACAGCTTATCCAGGGAATGAACAGGCACATTCAAGCTGCAAAGAGAAACAAATTCTAAGCTTATTTGGGAAAAGTTCTATTTTTTTATTTTTTATTTTTATTTCTATTTTGTTTTTAAAAGCATATCTATGAGCACTTTTTGCATGTTCCTCTTTTCAGTTTTTAAAAATATCAACTTGTTTTTTTTAGAACCACACAAAGCAATTTTTAAATATTTTGAATGTTGTTAAAACATTACCACCAAACATGTTCAATTCAAATCAAAATATAAACAAAATTAAATATTTATTTAATAATCAATAAAAAAACAAAAGCGATCCCAAACAGCCCTTAGTTAAGCAGTAGAATCGCATAACAGAGCAGATACAATTGCATCCAAGATAAAGAGCAAAAGAAAAAAAAAAGAAAAATACAAACACGCACATCTATATGTTCAACGGACCACATAGAGCATAACGAATCAAATTCAAGTAAAAAAATCAACCAAATTATCAAAAAACTCAACTTTTTCACATCTGAGTAGAACAATTCTCCACTCTTGAGTTCTTTGTGCATCTCAAAAACGAAGTTTGAGCTACAAGCTACAGATGAAACTAACAATAGGAAAAAACCAGATCCGCATCGCATCAAATTAGCAGTTAATAGAAAGCGCACAACGCACGTTACCTTTCTTTGGAGGGGGAGCAATGTAGTATTCCTGCGGCATGGGACCTGGCCGGCGCTTCTTTCTGCAGCAACAGATCCATGAAAAACACAACAGCAAAATAACCACCACTCCACCGATGGCCAACCCAACCATAAGTCCCATCGAGGTCGAGCTCGACGACGAATGAGAGCTCGACGACGAATGAGAGCGACCAGATGAAGGAGTGCTCCTCCCAGATCCAGAAGGTCCCGATGGGTTGGTTACCGGTGTGGAGCTGCTCGGTGCGGATGGGATCACTGGAAGGGAAGGAGAAGGTGGAGAAATGGCCTTAGAGGGGGGAGGAGCGGTGGAAGGAGGAGATGGAGAGGAGAGGGGTTCAGGAGGGGGAGAAGTGGAGTTTGAGGGTGGAGGGAAAGTGGAGGACGGCGGCGGTGCAGAATTCGGCGGTGGTGAGGATGCCATGGCCAACTGCGACCAAATGTGGCTCCTTTTTGTGGATAAAAGAGGAGCACGGGAATGCTGGAGAAACGGATCCCTTGCTCCCACTGTTCTGTTTAGATGGGGGACAGAGAATGAGAGAGAGAGAGAGAGGACAAGAAGGTTATTCGTCGCGGACGGTCTACACGGCTAACCAAATGTAGTACTGACTTCCGGGAATGGCTGGAGCATGAAGTGGAGCGGTTTCCTTCTACACTGGGAAATTTTTCACAGAATTTATGTTACTAACGGTGAAGGAAAACTAATGTGTTAATGATAAAAACATAATGAGTTAGTGATAAGAAAAAAATATTTACATACATGTTGAATTGATTTATCTGTGAATCACATTAGTTGAGCATAATACAAGAAAGTGATGGAAATACAGAGGGAGAGCTGCTAGTTATTTCTCATCAAAAGATTTTTCATTTATAGAGGATGTAATATAATATATGAAGTTAACATATTTGTTATGTTTTAATAGGGGAATTATCAGTTATTTTACATATGAGTCCGTGACTTGCCTACTTTCTTGCTCGATCGGCTGGTAGGCTTCGGTTCGATAAGGCTTGCTCAGTCAGCTATGTTGGGTTGGCAATAGCAGGTCGGTTGAGCTTATCTGACCTTAGGTTGGTAGCACAGTTTTGGTCGCGAGATGTTGTCAATCGGCTGGGCTAGCATGACTATCGACCATTGATCCCTCAATGAAAAGCTTCTGTTGGTAGAACAAGGTTAGGCTATCAAGCAAAGGGTAAGTAACAATAACCCGACATTTAACTCATTCATTTACAAGGGGGTCCTTCAAGATATTTTAGTTATGCTATTGTCAATTCTTAGCCCCTGATAAGAAACCTCAGGGGCTTCCATGAGACTGTTGATGATATTGAATTCTTTCCCTGAATTTGATTGTGACGATAGGCACGTCGATACCCTTGCTCAGCTTAATTAGCCATAGTTTGGTTCGGGTGGTCTATACCTAATCAGCCTTCAACCCTGGTTTAAGGGGTTTTATTTGGTTAAGTAAGTGGATCCTTCAATCTTTTGTCAATGGGACCTCTTTCGTTGTACTTCTTTTCTTTTGAACTGTTGGATCTCCTTGGGACTTATAATGATACATTC
>NW_018240513.1:4308-6726 GCF_001263595.1 Phalaenopsis equestris | reverse complement strand
TTCCTGCTATACATATTTTGATTCCCCAATTCTCTTACTTCTTGAAAGTGATGCTATCACAAGAATAAGAGAATTAAAATGAAAAAGTAGATATCATTTATTTCATAATTAGAGCTCTGATAATTAAAATTTCTTGATTTTTGTGCCATGATTCCTATAAATAATGTTAATGGGGCTCCTTCGATATTTTGCATTTGCTTTGTATTATTTTTCAGAGCCAATCGACTTCCAAGCTCTATTATAGAGAAGACATCAAACACTCCTCTTGAGCTCCCTGATAGAGAGGTGCTTCTTATGGAATTTTGGATGTCAAAGGGGCGGCCTCGTCCGAAGGGTGAGAAGAAGAAGAAATTAGTCGTAAAGAAGATGATAATAAACGAGCTGACAGACCAAGTGGGGGTTGTTTGACTCGCTCCACGGTTCTCGACTGAGAAAGGATCAGATGGATGGTAGAGGCAGAGCAGGTGGCTTTGGCACTTGCCCGTCGAATCAACCTCCTATTGCGGCTCAGGACTTGCTGCTCGAAAAGACAGCGTAAGTGACTGTTGGTGTCCTGTGGCCACTCAAGGCTCATGGAGTTTCCAGCACCTACATGGTTTGAGCTTAATCGGCTCCTTAGTATGATGAGATTCAGTCTTGTCGGTCAAGTTATAATTTTCTCTCCTTTTTTCTTATATTATCTTTTGGTACAACCAAGCCAATACAGATCGATGAATCACTTCCTGGAAACACTGGTCAAAATTTGATCGTGGTGCTAGTAACTGGTACACAGACGCCAGTTAAGAGCGAGGTGGATGTGATTGACCACGCGGACATCCCCCCTGAAGGCCTGCGGCGAGGTGATCGATGGACACATATATGCCCCGAATCATTGGTTTGCCTCCTGGACTAGATAGAGGGTTTCTTAGCTCGGGGGTTAGGATGTTGTGTGAGGAGTACATAAAGGAGTTGCAGGAGGAGTTGGTGGCCCTTAGCCTGGAGTTGTCGAATGTTTAGAAGACCTGCTTCATTATCCGGATCCAAGTCAAGGCTGACTTTGTAGTTATGTTTAAATTTGGTGGAGAGGTTTTGTATAAGAGGCTGCTTGAGCAAGGGCCTGTCTTGCCGAAGTGGTAGATGAACTACTTGTCAAATACTTCCACTCTCAATAAATTGTGAGTATAATTTATAATATTTTTGAAATAAAATTTTATTTTTATTTCTTGTATTCTGCATTGATGTGATGTTGTCTTCTCAAAATCGATGTATGGTTTTGCTTCCTCTGTTACCGTATATATAAGAGCTAATGATTGATTCTTACATCGCACTTTTTACTTTTTCTTCTCACCTCCATTAACTTCCTTGGCTTGCTGCTCTTCTGCCCTTTGTTCTTCATTCAGATGGCTCTAAAGTGTTCTCCTTAACACTTAAGGTTAATGGTCACGACCGATAGATCGACTATGACAATGGAGGAGGTGGCCATGCTATAAGGTACATGTGTCTTTAACTCCACCATACAACTCTAAGTTGTTGGAGGGTATCATTGAGTGATGAAATGGTTTGGGGAGGATCTGATTTTCAACTAAGATTAGTTTAAGCATAGTGTACAGCTATCATTTTGTTATGAGTTGCGAGCAATCTTCAATCATTATAGAATCACCCCTACTCAGATTGCCAAACTCTATAACTACTATTGTGACGTCAGTTATTTATCACCACTAACCAGGGATCATGCTGTTGACAGATGACCCAAGGAAAATATGTTGAGATTTTCATACCTATTTTACACTGTTTTTGATGATATTGCACTTTAAAGAAAGATATTTTTGATATTTTGTTGCAGGAATGATGAATTAGGGTTATTGAAGCAAAAACATGCAAAAATGAGCGAATTTGGAGCGAAAAGGACCAAAATGTGAAGATTTGAAGTAGGGCGCCGACAGCGTGCCCAACAGCGCCGACGACGAGAATTTTCGAGACGACGGCACCCTCGAGACCGACGGCGCCCTCGATGCCGCCGACGGCGAGATCGGTGGTTATGTCCAACAATGCATTGGATGAGGACTAATTTTGGAGGGGTGCTTAGGCAACTCTCGGGAAAACTCATCAACAACTTTAAAAGAAGATTTTGGCCGAAAATTAGAGGCTCTGGCTAGGGGAAGAGGTCCTGGATGTTAGAGAGGTCTTGGATGCTAGAGAGGTTCCAGTAGTGTGTAGAGAGTCCAGTAGAGTCTAATTGTGAGGAATTCTTCGAGAGATTGTAATAGTGGAGGGAAAGTGAGAGATTCCTTCTTCCTTACCGCTTCGAAGAGGAATTCTATGTGCTGTAAAGAAAGGAAGAGATTCAGAGGAACTTCGAGGAGTTTGCTTGGGGAGAAATCAGAGATAAGTATTATTTACTTGTTGTAGGTTGTAGGACTTTTCTTTTATATATGAATT
>NW_018240513.1:2053-3616 GCF_001263595.1 Phalaenopsis equestris | reverse complement strand
GATTAAGTATTGCTTTTCTAAAATCTTAGTTCGTAGTTCTAATATTACTCCTTGTGGGATCGATATCTAGGACTTCATTAGAGTCCTATATTACTTGAGCGATACATATAATTGCGTTGATAAGTGTGACTTTACCATTATTGAATATTTTATATATACATCTTTATCGAATCTATAACTGTTATCAAGTTTTTAGTGTCGTTGCTGAGGAATTAAATCTTTTAGCAGTAGTATTAAATACTTTTATTTTTAAGCATATATAAAGTCACTATTAAGTTTTTTGCGCCATTGCCGGGGATTAAACAAGAATCATAATTAGAGTAACGGATAAATTAGGACTATTAGAAAATTTTTACTTGAATTGTAACTTATTTTTCATATTTAGTTAACTGTTTTATTGTGTACTGATTTCAAATTGTATGCGTAAAATTGGACCTGAAAATCTTATACCCTACGATTTGGAATTAAAACACACTATTAGAAAGATTAGAAGATTGAGAAGAGAACCTAGAAATTCTGATATAATGGAAAACAACCTGAACAATCCAGGAATAGAGAATGAACACCAACCTAGACCCCTACGAGATTATGCAAATCCTACAACAGATGAAATTCACTTTCTTGATGTAGCTGCTAATTCATTTGAGCTAAAACCCGCCATTATCCAAATGGTACAAAATAATCAATTCGGAGGTACACCAAATGAAGATCCTAATTTACACCTCGCTAGTTTTTTAGACATGTGTGCTACCTTTAAATATGACAGAGTTGCAAACGATGCTGTTAGACTTAAACTTTTTCCTTTTTCACTTAGGGATAAGGTTAAGATGTGGTTAAATTCGTTAGCACCATGATCTATTAAAACTTGGGGAGAACTTTCACAGAAATTTCTATCCAAATATTTTTCTCCATCCAAAACTTCTAAACTTAGAAATGATATAACATCGTTTGTCAGATTGATGGAGAGTCAATATATGAAGCTTGAGAGAGATTTAAAGATCTTCTAAGGAAATGCCCTCATCATTCATTACTAGATTGGTTGATACTTCAAACTTTTTATAATGGATTAGTGAGATCACTTAGATCGATTATAGATGTTGCGTTTGGTGGTTCTTTAATGTCAAAACCTTTTGATGAGGCTTATTCATTAATAGAAGAGATGGCTACCAACAATTTTCAATGGCCCTCTAAAAGGGTAAATCCTAAAAGTGTAGTTAGTATCCATGATTCTGATGCAATATCTATGTTAGCTTTGCAGATTACTGCAATATCAAAGAAATTAGATCATTATGGAATGAATTATTCTCCAACACCTACTATGATGGAAGAGAATTCATCTAGGCAATTTGTGGATGTTCAACCTTTGTATGAGAATTTAAATGCTATTAATACACCCAACAATTCTTATTCAAACTATTATGACTCAGGTTGGAAGAATCATCCAAATTTTAATTAGAATAACAATTCTGCTGCAAATCAACAATGGGCAAACAACTCAGTGAACCCATTAGGAAATTCATCCAACCAAGTAAATGTTAATTATAGACCTTCTTATCCTCCAAG
>NW_018240513.1:805-1845 GCF_001263595.1 Phalaenopsis equestris | reverse complement strand
AGTATTGTGGAACCAAATCCTAAAGATCAAGGAAAAGAACAAATCAAAGCGATACAATTACGAAGTGGAAAAGAATTGGAAACAAGAGTACAGAAAGAAACGGAAACTGAAAAAGAGAAAGTGGATACAAAAAAAGAAAAGGATCGTGAATATCCAGAATTAGAATATCCATTTACACCAATGAAAATTACTGTGGAGAAACCTCCACCACCGTTTCCTCAAAGATTGAAGCAATACAAACAGAACAAACAATTTTCTAATTTTTTAGAAATTCTTAAGAAATGAACAGTAAATATTCTCTTCGTAGAAGCTTTAGAGCAAATGTCCAATTATGTGAAATTTATGAAAGACATTCTAAACAAGAAAAGGAAGTTCACGGATAATGAAACTGTTGCACTTAGCGAAGAGTGTAGTGCAATTATTCAGAAAAAAACTTCCTGAAAAATTAAAAGATCCAAGCAGTTTCACTATACCGTGTGTTATTTTTGAAAAATTTTATGGAAGAGCTTTATGTGATTTGGGAGCCAGCATTAATCTTATGCCTCTATCAATTTTCAAAAGATTAGGATTAGGAGAAGTTTCACCTACTTCTGTAACTCTTCAGTTAGCCGATCGTTCAGTTACATGTCCTAAGGGAGCTATAGAAGATGTGCTGGTAAAAGTTGATAAATTTATCTTTTCTGTGAATTTCATTATTTTAGATATGGAGGAAGATAAAGAAATACCTATCATTTTAGGGAGACCATTTTTAGCTACTGGAAAAGCTATGATAGATGTTCAAAAAGGAGAATTAACTATGAGAGTTAAAGATAAAGAAGTGACTTTTAACATTGTGAAATCTATGAAATACCCTGCTGTTGAAAGAGATAATGAATGTTTTCGCATAGAAATTAGTGAACATCTATTGAATGAACATTTTAAAGAATATTTTGAAGAGAAAGAACAATTTGAAAATAGTGATGAAGTTATTTTGGACGAAATAGAAAATGAAGAATTAAATTATGTTTAGGAAAGATTTGAGATGCTGGATATTACAGAAA
>NW_018240513.1:0-719 GCF_001263595.1 Phalaenopsis equestris | reverse complement strand
TTAGATACATTAAAAAGATATAAGAAAGCTTTTGGTTGGACCTTAGCTGATATTAAGGGAATCAGTCATTCGATCAGTATACACAGAATTATACTAGATGAACAATATAAACCAAGAGTTGATCCATAAAGGAGATTAAATCCAATGATGAAAGAAGTAGTTAAGAAGGAAATTTTGAAATAGTTAGACACTGGAATTATATATCCTATTTCAGACAGTGCATGAGTAAGTCCAATTCATTGTGTTACTAAGAAAGGAGGAGTGACTGTTGAAACAAAAGAAGATAATGAATTAATACCTATCAGACAAGTTACTGGGTGGCGTATTTGCATTGATTATGGAAAATTAAACACTGTCACTATGAAAGATCACTTCCTTTTACCCTTTTTGGACTAAATAGTGAATAGGCGTGCTGGACACAAATATTTTTATTTTTTAGATGGATATACCAGTTACCATCAAATTCCTATTGCTTCTGATGATCAAGAAAAGACTGAGGATTAAGAAAAGTCAACATTTACTAGTCCTTTTGGAACTTTTGTTTTTCGAAGAATTCCTTTTGGATTATGTAATTCACCTGACACATTCCAGAGATGTATGATGTCTATATTTAGTAAGTTAATTGATGATGGATTGGAAGTATTTATGGATGATTTCTGTGTATGTGGAACATCATTTGATGCTTGCTTAAATTACTTTGAAAAAGTTTTGGAGTTATG